>NC_073379.1:10470271-10572771 GCF_028641065.1 Leucoraja erinaceus
GAATTCATTGCCACAGTAGGCTGTGGAGGCCAAGTCAATGGATATTTCTAAGGCAGAGATAGATAGATTCTTGATTAGTACGGGTGTCAGGGATTATGGGGAGAAGGCAGGAGAATGGGGTTGAGAGGGAGAGACAGATCAGCCATGATTGAATGGCGGAGAAGACTTGATGGGCCGAATGGCCCAATTCTGCTCCTATCATTCATGAACAAATTTATGAGAAGGGGGGATTTCTCCGGCAGGGTATTCAAAGGTGTTCAAAGAAAGGTTGCGCAAGGCACATTAAAAATCGTGTTGCCTACAGATGTGAGCTGGCTCTAGTCTTTGTACGTGACTGTCAACATAATCAGCTTCTTATTGTCGCAACAATTAAAGAGGCACCAAAATTCTCACTGCCAAACACATCCTTATTTGTACATAAATACTTTGTTATAATATAAACTAATCCACAATATATTACCCAGTCACGCAACGAGAATTACAAATCCCAATGAAAGAATACGATTAAAAACTCAGTGTCTTCATGCAAGTCTACTGCAATTAAGCTCGTCCGGCATTTAAGTCACACATGTGGAGCAGTGGTTCCGATGCAACCCCAGTGGCAGCTAGGTTATATGAGAGTGTAGATGGGCATAAAATGCTGGGGTAACTCAGCGGGACAGGCAGCGTCTCTGGGGAGAAGTCTCGAGATGTCCCTTCTTCAGTCTCGACCCGAAACGTCACCCATTCCTTCTCTCTAGAGATGCTGCCTGTCCCGTTGCGTTACTCCGGCATTTTGTGTCTATCTTCGGTTTAAACCAGCAGCTGCACTTCCTTCCTACACATGAGAGCGTTGACTCAGTTAGGTACTCGATCCGTTTATATCTAAAGTCTAGAGTAGGAGAAAAATCGACAATTGCCAGGGTTGGTCTCTGAGCTCAGTCAGAGTCTGGGTTACTTCTGTGACAAAGAGACGCAGATGCAGTCTTTTGAGAGCGCAAAGATAATTCAAGAGAGTGTCTCAGTCCGGGTATAAAGAGTGATCAATGTATAGGTGGTAAAGTTCAGGTCGCACCAGTAATACGATGAAGGAAACAAAGCATGACTATTTAAGAACAGTGAAATTGAAGAGAATACACCACACCCATAGAGAGAAGTTATATATGGTTGTAATTGTCACGTTTTGTAAAGAGAAATACAGCTTCCTACGTCATTAAGATTGTAAATCGACATGGGGGTACGCATAGTGTTATCATTTTTCTTACCTAAAGAGGTGAAAAGGAATGTGAGGCAAATTGAAGGTACAGGGCAGTTGACCTTTTTGGCATTTCCCTGATAAATTGAGGTGGTCTAATCAACTAAACATGACAGGAACCAAGGGCAAGACACAAAGGTTAAAGCTAGTTCTGGCAAAGATGGGTCGTTGCGAAAAGACTATCAAGGGTCGAGGCAGTGTCAGCTGGTATCGGGTCGTCTGACCAACACCCATGATATCCTTATGGTGTTGTAATATACTCAAATGGCAGTGCTATTGACTGTTGAATGTCCCATTTGTTAGTTTAGTCTCACCTCTATAGAGGCGCGTCGCTGTTTCAATTCAGCAAACCTGCACCTTATGGTAGGTCGTGTAGTGCCTGGAAGTGTTGCCTCCCTAGTTTCGCGAATAAGCATACACTGTGCCCAGGGACGAGAAGCTCTTCTGCTTTGTGAGTAAACTCCCCCATTGTTTCATGTGGTGGTCAACTTGGGTCCCATCAGAAAAATTGGCTGAACAATCGATCAAACCAAATGGGCAACAATATGAACGCTTTATAATCTTCAACATGTCCCCTCTTTGTATATAGTTCCCGCCAAAAGTCCCCGCCAAGTCACCAAGGGTTATTTATTGGGTGGGGGGTGAATCGGGGTAAAGGTGCCGGTCACAACTTAATTCTTGTATCCATGAGAGACAAGGTTAGATGCTGTGGTTATGCTGATAGGTATGACAATTGCGGAGAAACTCAGCGTTGCATGCCAGAAGGTCATCTATGCTGACAAAGGAAATAGGCCCGTTTCGGAGAGCACGTTGCCTATTTCCTTTGCCATAGGATGCTGCTGCACCCGGGTGCGGATTGCTCCCGCAATTTTGTCGTACCTACAATGAAAATTTTGCTGTCGCTCGGCGTTCACAGCAATACACCAAACTATTACACTCAGTTACCAACTTTCGAGTGATAGGAAGACTTGCAAAAGCAAGGTCTCCCGTGAATAACACATGTTTTGTAAACCTTCCCATCGTCGTTTTGCAAGTGGTGGGACGTCGTGTCTTGGTTATCTGGTACGTTAGGGATGTGCGGTTCGCGATCAGAGCCTTGAGTGTCATGTAGAGCGATTCAAGCTGAATACAAATAATAGGAAAGGAGAGGCGGGAGGCGTTGCCTTAAAGGTGCGACCCATTACCAGTAGAATATAATTTGGACGTATTTTCTTGGGAAAAGAGAGCCAGATTGTCCTTCCTGTTCTGATAAATGTACCATGTTTCTGGGATTATCCTTGTAAATGCTCCCTGGATCTGCTCCAATATATCTGTCACCAGATGGTGATGAATCTAGACTTCATTGCCACAGACGGCTGTGGAGGCCAAGTCAATGGGTATTTTTGTCGAAGAGAATGGAAGGTTCTTGATTAATAAGTCAAGAGTCAAGAGTATTTTATCGTCAGATTGTCAATGAATAATGAAATTCTTACTTGCAGCAGCACCACAGAATATGTAAACATAGTACACTGTAAAAGTAATATAAATGAGAGAAAAAGGTCAGTGTACATATACATATGCACACATAATATAGATATATATAGCGTATATAAGAACTGCAGATGCTGGTTTAAATCGAAGGTAGGCACAAAATGCTGCAATATCTCTGCGGGACAGGCAGCAGATCTGGAGAGAAGGAATGGGTGACGTTTCGGGTCGAGACCCTTCTTCGGACTGATGTCAGGTGAGTGGGCGGGTCAAAGATAGAATGTAGTCGGAGACAGTAAGACTGGTGGGGGAACTAGGGTGGGGGAGGGATGGAGAGAGAGGGAAAGCAAGGGTTACTTGAAGTTAGAGAGGTCAATGTTCATGCTGCTGGGGTGTAAGCTGCCCAAGCGAAATACGAGGTGCTGTTCCCCCAATTTGCGCTGGGTCTCACTCTGACAATGAAGGAGGCCCAGGACAGAAAGGTCGGTGTGGGAATGGGAGGGGGAATAAAATGCTGAATAACCAGGAGATCAGGTATGTTAATATATATATGGTATATAGGTAGGTTATATAGTGTACACACACACACACACACACACACACACACACATAGACAGTCAGAGACACACAAAATAACAGTGCGAAAAGACAAAACCAATCCCCCCGCATCTGTGTAGTTTAGAATTTATATGAGGTGGGAGATTGCAACCTTCACGTGGTCCACCCTGTTTCGACAAATGCAATCAACCTGGTGTGCACAATCAAATAAGATCAAATAGAACAAGTCGTGCTGCAACTTTAGGCTGTGCACGGCATACGCAAGATGAAGAAGAGCTTATTTCTAGTGTTTAATAGCCTGATAACAGTAGGGAAGAAGCTGCTCCTGAGCCTAAGTGCACCAAAGGTTATGGGGAGAAGGGAGGAGAATGGGGTTGAGTGGGAACAATAGGCAAGCCATAATCAAATGGCAGAGTAGACTTGATGGGCCAAATGTCCTATTGCTGGCACTGTGATCTCAACACTCTTTTACACAATGGCACGCCACTAGATGCTATCTCTATTGATGCCACTGGCAATTCATTCATTCACGTGCAATTTATCCCGACTCCACATTCTGTGATCTGATTTATTTATCATCAGGCGAGTACATTTTGAAACTTGGCATAATTTGTCGGTATTACATTAGCCAATGCCCACTCACTGTTACCTCGACGACGGATTGATTGGTTGATCATATAAAAGGTTTTGTCGTTGAATTCATTATATCGACGACAGACACAAAGTGCTGGAGTTATGGCCCTGTCCCACGGTGCGAGTTCATTCCAAGAGCTCTCCTGAGTTTAAAAAAAATCAAACTCGTGATAAGCGCGGAGAATGAACGTAGCGGGTACGTCGGGGCTCGGGGACGTCTCTTAGCGGCTCGTAACGCTAACGGCAGGTACTCGGGAAGACTCGCTAACGGCAGGTAAGCTCGGGAAGACTCGTGAAGATATTTCAACACATTGAAAAATGTCCACAAGACCCCCGAGTACCGACGAGTGGCCATTACCGTAAATCTCCGAGTTCGAATCAGGGCAAACTCGGGAGAGCTCTTGGCATGAACTCGCACCGTGGGACAGGGCTATAACTCTGCGGGACAGGCAGCATCTGTGGAGAGTTTCTGGTCGAGACCCTTCTTCAGTCTGAGTGACCCAACACATCATCTGTCCATTCCCTCCGCACATCCACAGGGGCTGGCTGATCCACTGAGTTCCTCCAGCAGTTTGTCTTTTGCTATAGATTCCAGTGTCTGCAGTTTCTTGCGTCTCCACTGAGAAACAAGAGCTAAATTGAGGAAAAAAGTTCCTGACAAACCAGTCCCTGGGAATTGGCGATGATATTTCCTCCCCCCTCCTAGTTTAGTCTCAATCTTTGAGTGGCACGGTGGCGCAGCGGTAGAGCTTACAGCGCCGGAGACCCGGGTTTGATCCTGACTGCGGGTGCTGTCTGTATGGAGTTTGTACGTTCTCCCCGTGACTTTTCCCTGAGTTCTTCGGTTTCCTCCCACACTACAAAGATGTACAGGTTTGTAGGTTAATTGGCTTGGTATCAATGTAAATTGTGCCGTGTGTGTGTAGGATAGTGTTAATGCCCCTGTCCCACTTGGGAAACCTGAACGGAAACCTCTGGAGACTTTGCGCCCCACCCAAGGTTTCCGTGCGGTTCCCGGAGGTTTTTGTCAGTCTCCCTACCTGCTTCCACTACCTGCAACCTCCGGCAATGACCTACAACCTCCGGGAACCACACGGAAACCTTGTGTGGGGCGTAAAGTCTCCAGAGGTTTGCGTTCAGGTTTCCTAAGTGGGACAGGGGCATTAGTGTGTGGGGATCGCTGGTCGGTGTGGACCTGGTGGGTCTGTTTCCGCGCTGTATCTCTAAACTAAACTAAACTAAACTTTGCCTGGGTGATATACAACCACATTAAACACCGCACAAATGAAAATGATTGCTGCTGAGGTTATTTTTCGTCTTAGATGATGGGAGCGGCAGAGGGATGGATGGCCCGGTGCGAGCGCTGCGCTCAGCTGAGTCCAAATTGCTTTCAATTATGCCACTCATCGAGTTTTATTTGTCTGCCTCTGCAGCTAGTGCTTCAGAAAGCGAGGACAGTGTGTACCCAGATGTGATCAATAGGCACAAGAGCAATGAATATTAATGGAGATGGTGTCAGATCAATCAATGTGCCATGTAAGTGATCGTCACAGTGATTATAGCGCTGAGCACACGCGTGGAGCCACTACACCGATTCCTGGAGGAAATAAAGATAGCTGCACGGGCGTGAATGCAGAGTAATCTCGGTAGACCAGCTGCAAATAGGGTCGCCAAATTTCTCACTCCCAAATAAGGGATAAAAGGTCAAAATACGGGACAAATTCCCGACGGCAATTCGTTGACCGACTCGGCCGTGGCTGGGTGAATGATGAGTTGTCCCGGGTGCTGGACTGCACACAAAGCCCAGCCGGCGGGCCAGCTGAGGAGTTTTGGCCCCAGCACCCCATCCAACTCATGAACCGATGATCGGCCATGAGAAGGAGGGGTGGTGGTGTCGGCGGTAAGCGAAGGTCTGAAGGTCGGACAGCTGGCCGGGCTGCCGACCGACGGGGCCACGGGCGAGGCACTGCCGCTGCTGCACTCCATGGGCTGCACTACGTCGGGACGGGTGAGGCGGGGCCAGGCGCGGCGCTCCGACCCGACAGTCCCCTCGACCCGAGTAGTAGCAGTCAAATAGCAGTCAAATGGGCCATGGCAATGGCATTTCAGGGGGGGCCACACAAATATTTTGGGATTTAGGGGGCCACAGGTTCAATGAAGGGGGCCACAGAGCTACCTCATAAATTTCAGTTCTAATAAATTTAAATCTATGTATTTTTGATGTTTGTGGAATAGAATAAAAGAGAATATATGTGCAATTAATAGACGCTGATATTTTTATGGAAGGTATAATATTGAAGTACTTTTTTTCCGCTAACAATGTCACGGGGGGGCCACAGAAAAATTAAAATATCCCAAGGGGGCCCTGAGCTAAAAAAAGTTGGGAACCACTGCTGTACGGGACAAACCAATTTAGCCCAAAATACAGGATAGCCCGGCTAATACGGGACAGTTGGCAACCCTAGCTGTAAAGGACAGACAATAGCGTCACCGAGTTAAGCAGGACGGAAACAGGCTCTCGGCCCAAAGCATCCATGCCCACCCACCAAGTTGGAACCTGTTGCCAAGGATGGTGATGGAGACAAGGCTTGTGGATAGGCACATGGGTTCCACTGATCGGAGAGTCTAGGCCCAGAGGTCATAGCCACAGAATTAAAGGACGTTGCTTTAGGAAGGAGATGAGGAAGAAATTATTTAGTCAGAAGGTGGTGAATCTTTGGAATTCTTTGCTCAAAAAGGCCGTGGAGACCAAGTTAATAGAAACATAGAAAATAGGTGCAGGAGTAGGCTGCTGGAGCCAGCACCTACATTCAACATGATCATGGCTGATCATCCACAATAAGGATTTTGGAATAGATATTTTGAAGGCAGAGATACATAGAGATTAGTACGGGTGTCAGGGGTTGTGGGGAGAAGGTAGGAGAATGGGGTTAGCAGGTAGAGATAGATCAGCCACGATTGAAAGGCAGAGTAGACTTGATGGGCCGAATGGCCTAATTCTGCTCTTATCGCATGATGAGCAGGGAATGGAGGGATGTGGATCAGGTACAGAGGAGATTAGTTTAACTTGGCTTCATGTTCAGCATGGACGTTGCGGGCCGAAGGGCCTGTTCCGTGCTGTACTGTTCTATGATCTGTTAAGGCAATTGAATTGGATCCCAGATCATTTCTGAGGCAAGAATTGAATAAACGCCACAACCAGACAAATGTCATTGAGGCAGGTCACCTTGGCCCTTTCTTCGGCTTGGGCACTGCTAAACTCAAACCATAGAAGCAAGAGTTTACAGATGTCCTTGAATACACCAGCCAGTTAGAGTGATACAGTGTGGAAACAGGCCCAACCTGCCCGCACTGGGCAACATGTCCCATCTACACTAGTCCCGTGCTTGGCCCAAAACCCTCTTAAACTATCCTGTCCACGTACCTGTCCAAATGTCTCTTAAACATTATGACAGGATCTGCCTCAACTATATCCTCCGGCAGCTCGTTCCATATACCCACCGCCATTTATGTAAAATACCCCTCAGGTTCCTATTAAATCATTCCATCCGCTCTTTAAACCTATGTCCTCTGGCTCTCAATTCCCCAACTCTGGGCAAAAGATTGTGCATTTATCCCATCTATTCCTCTCATGATTTTGTACACCTTTATAAGAGAACCCCTCATCCGCCTGCGCTCCAAGGAATAGAGTCCCAGCCTACTCAACCTCTCCCAATAGCTCAGACCCCCGAGCTCTGGCAACATACTAGAAAAATACTAGGCGACCAAGGATCTAGTGGGAGGGAGGAACTGAAGGGAATCCACATTAGTCAGGAAAAGGTGTTAGGTAAACTGTTGGGACTGAAGCCAGATAAATCCCCAGGGCCTGATGATGGTCTGCATTCCAGAGTACTCAAGGAGGTTGCCTTAGAAATCGTGGATGCATTGGTGATCTATAGACTCTGGATCAATTCCTGTGGACTGGAGGGTAGCTAATGTAACCCCACTTTTTAAGAAAGGAGAGAAAACGGGGAATTACAGGCCAGTTAGCCTTACATCCCCGGAGTTGGGGCGGCGGCCCGGAGCGGAGACCGCGGGACCTGGAGCTGGGGCGGCTGCCTGGAGCTGATCCTGTGGCGGGCTGTCTCGGAGCGGAGACGGCGTTCCGGCTTTCGGCGGCGGCGACATCACCACGGAGGTCCGCTGGACTGGAGGGCGGCATCTCCGGCCTGGATCGATCGCCACAGCACAGAGGGAGAACAAGGAGGGAAGAGACGGAGACTAAGACTTTGCCTCCATCACAGTGAGGATGTGCTTGGTGAACTCACTGTGGTGGATGTTTAATTTGTGTTTATTGTATGTTTTGTTTTTATTGGTTCTGTGTATGACTGCAGGCAACATAATTTCGTTCAGACCGAAAGGTCTGAATGACAATAAAGGAATCTAATCTAATCTAAGTAGTGGGGAAGATGCTCGAGTTGATTATTAAAGATGTTATAGCAGTGTATTTGGAATGCAGTGCAGATCTGTCAAAGTCAGCATAGGTTTGTGAAGGGGCAATCATGCTTGACTAATCTTCTGGATTTTTTTTTGAGGATGTAAAAAGTAGAATGGATAAGGGAGAGCCAGGACCCTGAAAGGTAGTTTCCCCCTTCCCCCCCCCCACCCCCCCCCACACACAAAAAAGTCTAGACCTCCAAACAAAACACTTTAACTAACTAAAAATAAAAATAAAACGGTGAAAAGACAGACAACTGCATTCTCTCAGCATATGACAGTCCCGCCATCCCAGGAATTAACCTTGTAAACCTACGCTGCACTCCCTCAATAGCAAGACCTTATACCTTAGCATACACCTTGCACTAAACGTTATTGCCTTATCATGTGTCCGTACACTGTAAATTGATCGATTGTAATCATGTACTGTTTTTCTACTGACTGGTTAGCACGCAAATAAAATCGGTACAATGAACTGAACTGAGGAAGGGTTTAGAGGGATGTGGGCCAAATGCGTGCTAATCAGACATCCTAAATGTCAACTTGGTCGGCATGGACAAGCTGGGCCAAAGGGCCATCAGCACAATGACTCTAGAAATACGACTAAAATATTAATGTGAGTTTGCAAAATCAGCAAGAGTCTATGAATGGGAAATCGCGCTTACCAAATCTACTGGAGTGTTTTGAGGAAGTAACTGATGGAATGAATATGGAGAAACAATGGATGTGGTGTGTTTGGACTTTCAGAAGGGTCTTGGAAAGGTCTAAGTGGTGGCACAGCAGTGCAGTGGGCAGAGCCCCAAGATCCAAGATCTTCAGCTTCCTCCCATACTCCAAAGGCAAACGGGTGTCTAGGTTAATTTGTAAATGAATGTAAAATTGTCCCTAATGTGTGTAGGGTCGTGTTAACCAAAACAAGAACGTGTTCTTTTTTTTAATACATATGTGGTGAGTGGTTTTGGTCTGTTTGGGATGGGAATAGAGGAACAAGCAATCAAAACGGTTGTAAGTGCATGAAAAAGTGTTTATAAAGCTGCTATACGGATTATGCAGGTGTCAGGGGTTATGGGGAGAAGGCAGGAGAATGGGGTTGAGAGGGGAAGACACAGCAGCCATGGTTGAAAGGCAGAGTAGACTTGATGGGCCGAATGGCCTAATTTTACTCCTTTAGTTTAATTTAGAGATTTAATTTACAGCGCGGAAACTGGCCCTTCGTCCCACCGAGTCCCCACCAACCAGCGATCCCCGCACACTAACACTATCCTACACACACTAGGGACAATTTTTACATTTACACCAAGCCAATTAACAATACACAAACCTGTACGTCTGTGGAGTGTGGGAGGAAACCGTAGACCTCGGAGAAAACTTTGATTGTCACGGGGAGCACGTACAAACTTTGATTGTTGGGATCAAACCCGGGTCTCACGCGCTGTAAGGCAGCAACTCTACACTGCGCCACCGTGCAGCCCTTATTCCAGCTGAATGTCATCTTTCCTACAGGAGGGTGATAATCCCTCCACAATCCCACATCCCTCCTTGGGGATTGTCACCTTCTCTCCGGGAGGGATGGATTTCATTAGTCGACTGATTCCCGTGAGTAAATCTTCGTTTCTAATCCAAACTATCCGTGGACCACTCATGTTCAACAGGTTTTATTATAACCATACACAGTGGCATACCAACACATGGCACTTTCAATCATGTACTCACAACACACGTTCTATAAAGGTTATTAATAACTCTGTGTTCACTTTGCCTTCAAATTCCTCGCACAATCATTTTATTTTTGAAAACACAGTGGATGATTAGCATTTTATATGTGCGACAACATCATTTGTTGGAACTCAGAGGAAGCTTCCACTAGTGGGAGAGTCCAGGACTGGAGGTCACAGCCCCAGAATTAAAGGACGTTCCTTTAGGAAGCAGATGAGGAGGAATTTCTTCAATCGGAGGGTGGGGTGAATCTGTGGAATTCATTGCCACAGAAGGATGTGGAGGCCGTCAATAGGGAATTTTAAGGCAGAGATTGATTAGTACGGGTGTCAGGGGATATGGGGAGAAGGCAGGAGAATGGGGTTGAGAGGGAGAGATAGATCAGCCATGATTGAATGGCGGAGTAGACAGCCAAATTCTGCTTCTATGATTTATGACTTCCTCTCACGGCATTGGTATCAATGTTTTATTGTCACGTGTATCGAGATACAATGAAATAGTTGCACACCCATTTCTCCTTATCTCACCATCTTCTATCTTTTTATCTCTGACTTTTGTCCAGCCACGTGCCAACCAAAGCCACGCTATGTCCCACCCCCACCTCTCTTCCAGCCTTCTCCCCCGTCCCGACCCAAAATGTCATCTATCCCTGTTCGCCGAGATGCTGAAGATTGACACAAAATGCTGGAGTAACTCAGCGGGAAGGGTAGCATCTCCAGAGAGAAGGAATGCTTGACGTTTCGGGTCGAGACCCTTCTTCAGACTGAAGTTCCAACCGGAGTCTGAAGAAGGGTCTCAACCCAAAACCTCATCTGCATCCGCAGTTCCTTCCTACACTTTTCTCCAGAGACGCTACCTGACCCGCCGAGTTACTCCAGCACTTTGTGTTTTTTTTTGCAGGGTAAACCAGCATCTGCAGTTCCTAGTGTTTGCATTGAAAAACATTGCTTGCGTGATACCCAATAAAATACTATACATGAGTACAATCAAGCCATAGAAAAGTACAACACGTGGTGCAAATGGAAAATTAACAGTTGCAGATAACACTGGATTGTCCACAGATGCCTCATTGCCAGTTGAAAGATTTGCCCAGATTAAACACCTTCCAGCACTGAGTCCTCAACTCTGCAGGTCAGTGTTTTTCGGCAAGTGCACATCCGAGTTCCCTTTAAAAAATCCAAGGGTGCCGAACTAAAGTTAATTTCAGTTTAGTTTATTGTCACGTGTACCGAGCTACAGTGAAAATATTTTGTTGCGTGCTAGCCAGTCAGCGGAAAGACAATACATGATTACAATCGAGCCATTTACAGTGTACAGATACATGATAAGGGAAGAATGTAAGAAATGTTGCTGTAAGAGTAGAGATTTAAGAGTGTGGAGCGATTGTAATAGGTGATTGTAGATCTGCTTCTGTGGCCAGCACGCAAATAGTCACCTGGGTTGTGCGCCATCTTGGGAAGCAGGGCTACAAACGTTGGTGGGGAAGAGGAATGGGTCAGACAGTGTACAGATACATGATAAGGGAACCACAGTTAGTGCAAGGTAAAGCCAGTAAAGTCTGATCAAAGGTAGTCCGACCGAGGGTCACCAATGAGGTGGATAAAAACAGAAACATAGAAAATAGTTGCAGGAGGAGGCCATTCGGCCCTTCGAGCCAGCACGGCCATTCATTGTGATCATGGCTGATCATCCCCAATCAGTAACCCGTGCCTGCCTTCTCCCCATATCCCTTGATTCCACTAGCCCCTAGAGCTCTATCTAACTCTCTCTTAAATCCATCCAGTGACTCGGCCTCCACTGCCCTCTGTGGCAGGGAATTCCACAAATTCACAACTCTCTGGGTGAAAAAGTTTTTTCTAACCTCAGTCTTAAATGGCCTCCCCTTTTAGTCTAAGACTGTGGCCCCTGGTTCTGGACTCGCCCAACATTGGGAACATTTTTCCTGCATCTAGCTTGTCCAGTCCTTTTATAATTTTGTACGTTTCTATATAAAGTGGCCAAGGTGGACAGGACTGCTCTCTAGTTGTGATTTAATAAAGAAATGTAATGTGACTTAATAAAAGTAAACCTCCAACCAGTCTGCACACATGACTCATTGGTCACTTTAGCTCTCCAAATTGGACTTCGAACACTTCAGACTCCCCCCACTGGCCCCATGACGCACAAACATGAGAAAAAACAACCAGAAATTCAATTACAATGCTTCAGTTGAGTTTAGTTAAATTTAGAGGTACAGCAGAAAAACAGGCCCTTCGGCCCACCGGGTCCGCACTGACCAGCGATCCCCGCACACTGATGGGCCTGTCCCACTTAGGCGATTTTTCAGGCGACTGTCAAGTCGTAGCCGCTCGCTGAAAACCCAGCGACTGGAACGGCGACTGTCAGAGTGGAACACACACACATATCGCTTCCTTCACCTGCCCGTTATGCAGGCGGGGGACTGGGCAAGCGGAGGGAGCGCTGTCTGAGTGAAATTCACACGGTGCAAAGCCAAGATGGTACAGATGCACACCGCGATGAACAGGAAGGTTGGCGCTGTGATTAACACAGTGAAAGCACAAGTGTACAGGAAGGGTCACTTAAGTCCTTTAAAAGAGGGGGCAGAGGAGGGGGGAGAAGGGGGAGATGGGGTGGGGAGAAGGAGTGGAAACAACTTTTAAGAAGCCAGAGATACACGGCTGTGAAGCTCAGCGGACATTTAACATTACCGGTCGGTTATCCTTGGTTCTTTTTCCCCAACGAGCCACTGAAATTCACCGGTCAGCACTGGCGACAATCGGCGACAACCGGCGACCTCCTGGCGACCTACTACCACTGCACCTACGGCATGAGAATTCTCGCTACTCTCCATGGCGGCTTCATGTTGAAAAATTAGCGGCGACCAGAATGAAGCCGCGACTAGTTCCGAGAATGCGGGAACTCCTCACGACCATGAAGGCGACTCCCCGGCAACCACCCGCGAACACGTGGCGACCAAGTGGAGACCGCATAGTGTCCTGTAGTCGCCGAGAAAGTCACCCAAACGGGATAGTCCCATAACACCATCCCACACACACTAGGGACAATTTGCAATGATGCCAAGCCAATTAACCTACAAACCTGTACGTCTTTAGAGTGTGGGAGGAAACCGGAGATCCCGGAGAAAACCCACCTCACGGGGAGAACGTACAAACTCCGTACAAACAGCACCCGTAGTCAGGATCAAACCCAGGTCTCTGGCGCTGTCAGGCAGCGACTCTTCCACTGTGTCACTCTAACAGTTCCTTTATTATTTCCACCCTGGAGAAAAAGGTTCTGACTATCCTCCCTATCTATGCCTCTCATAATTTTATATACAGGTGCACAACCTTTTATCCGACAGCCTTGGGACCAGACACTTTTCGTAATTCAGAATTTGTCGGTCTTCGGAATGGAATTTTTTTAGCGTAGATTTTAATGGCTGGCTCAGTGGTAGAGTGCTCGGCTCATATCCGCAAGGTCGCGAGTTTGCGCCTTGATCCCGGCAGTTACCCGGTCGCGAGTTTGAGTCTTCAATGTCGTTTTTTCATGCAGAATAAATGTTTGTATGAAATGCAGTGTAGGAGAGGTGTACTGACTGTGTGG
Organism: Leucoraja erinaceus; assembly: GCF_028641065.1. NCBI lineage: Eukaryota > Metazoa > Chordata > Chondrichthyes > Rajiformes > Rajidae > Leucoraja > Leucoraja erinaceus. Next base: position 10,483,959 of record NC_073379.1, read on the forward strand.
GCAGAAATTTGGAAGTGATTGCCCACCAGTCTAAAACGCCGCTGTGTCTCCCTGTCCCTGGGATAGCAGGGGGCGATCAAACAGCACAATACTCCCCTCCCCCTCCAACTCCAGAGGAATCTGCTCCCCGATGGGCCGCTATGGCGACAAGTGGCAGTTTGCCCACAGCCCGAGCTGCGCCACCCCAAGAACACCTTGCACACCATCAGCTTCTGCCCCTACGTGTTCCTCTGGAGTTGGAACGGGGCTGGGCTGGAGTTGCTGCTGGCTGTGGGTCTCTGGGATCTCCATGCTTGCAGTGGGCCTGGGGTCGCTGTCCCGTTGGTCCTGACGTCTCCGGCCACCCCCCTGGACTGGAGCTGAGACTGGGAACTGTACCGCCCTTGCCCCCTCCCTCTGCAACTGCAAACAACCCCACTCTCCTGCAAGGGCGGTACAGTTCCCGGAGGATAGCAGGTGGCCGGAGACGTCAGGACCAACAGGAACCCGCTCCCCGATGGGCCCCTACGACGCCCCGAGCTGCGCCCCGTCATCCGCAACCGAGGTTCCTCTGTAGTTGGAGCGGGGCTGGGCTGCTGCAGGCTGTGGGTCTCTGGGTTCTCCGTGCTTGTGGTGGGCCTGGTGGTCGATGTCCAATTGGTCCTGACATCTCCGATGACTGCACTAGCCTGCTGGCTGCCATCGCCGACGTGAAAACAGTACAAAGCCCCCGCGCCGGTGCGATGAGCGGGGAGCTGGAGAGGGGAGGGATGGGGTCACACACGCTGCACGCTGAGTTAGAAAGTTCCCACGCAAGACTCACGATACACTGTGTATCGTGTCTACTGTGGGAACTTTTTAACAGCGGGCAGGTAGCAGCATATTGTCAATTATTAACCCTCCCGCGCAATATACTCTCACCTTCTCTTTTATGGATGGGGATTTAGTTCCCCTTTCTTCGAGGACCGACCGGAGGTTCCGCTGTCACCTCTGCGGGCCCCCCTCGGTGAACGTCCTGTCTCCCTGTCCCTGGAATAGTAGGGGGCGATCAAACAGCACAATACCCCCCCTCCCCCTCCAACTCCAGAGGAATCCGCTCCCCGATGGGCCGCTACGGCGACAAGTGGCAGTTCGCCCACAGCCCGAGCTGCGCCACCCCAAGAACAAGACGTACCCCTTGCACACCATCAGCTTCTGCCCATACGGGGAGCGTGTTCTTCTGGAGTTGGAACGGGGCTGGGCTGGAGTTGCTGATCTGGGATCTCCGCGCTTGCAGTGGGCCTGGCGGTCGGTGTTCCGTTGGTCCTGACGTCTCTGGTGACTGGCACTGTGCTGCTAGCATCGCGACGTGAAGACAGTACAAAGCCCCCGCGCCGGTGCAATGAGCGGGGAGCTGGAGAGGGGAGGGAAGGGGTCACACACATGGCCGGGAAGCAGAGGGGTGTAGGTGGGGTGAAACTGAAGGGAGCGACAATCTACTGCTGCCTGCCCGCTGAGTTAAAAGGTTCCCACGCAAGACTCACGATACACTGTGTATCGTGAGTCTACCGTGGGAACTTTTTTAACTCAGCTGGCAGGTAGCAGCATATTGTCAATTATTAACCCTCCCGCGCAATATACCCTCACCTTCTCTTTTATGAATGGGGATTTAGTTCCCCTTTTTTCGAGGACCGACCGGAGGTTCCGCTGTCACCTCTGCGGGCCGCCCTCGGTGAACGTTTTCAAGGACCTTTCTTCAAGGACTGAAAAAATGTCGCTATTCGGAGGTTTTCGTTATTTGGATCTTTGGATAAAAGGTTGTGCACCTGTACTTCTATTCAGTCTCCCCATAGCCTCAGATATTCCAGAGAAAACAATCCTAGTTTGTCTAACCTCTCATTATAGGTTACACCCTCTAATCCAGGCAGCATGCTGGTCAGCCTCTTCCATGCCCTCTCCAAAGCCTCCACATCCTTGCTGGAACGTACAGAGTGCCCCGGGGGGGGGGGGGGGGGGGGGGACCTTAAAATCTGACCGGCAGGTTTTGCTGTTAATCAGCCTCGTGTTTCTGATGTTATGTCCACATATAAGATTATTAAGGGATTGGACAGGCCAGATGCAGGAAACATGTTCCCGACGCTGGTGGAGTCCAGAACCAGGGGCCACAGTTTAAGAATAAGGGGTTGGCCATTTAGAACGGAGATGAGGAAAATATTTTTCACCCAGTGAGTTGTAAATCTGTGGAATTCTCTGCCTCAGAAGGCAGTGGAGGCCAATTCTCTGGACTTTTAAGTGGGAGTTAGGTAGTCATCTTAAAGAGGGCAGAGTCAAGGGATATGGGGTGAAGGCAGGAACGGGGTACTGATTGTGGATGATCAGCCAAGATCACAGTGAATGACGGTGCTGGCTCGAAGGGCCGAATGACCTACTCCTGCACCTCTTGTCTATTGCAACCACTTTTGAAGGGGGCGGCATGGTGGTGCACCGGTAGAGTTGCTGCCTTACAGCGCAAGTGACCCGGGTTCGATCCTGACCACGGGTGCCGTCTGTACGGAGATTGACCTGCGTGGGTTATCTCCGGTTTAAACCCACACTCCAAAGAAGTACAGGTTTATAGGTTAATTGGCGTGGTAAAAAATGTAAATCTTTCCCTCGTGTGTGAAGGATTGTGTTAGTGTGCGGGGGTCGCTGGTCAGCACGGACTCGATGGGCCGAAGGGCCTGTTTCAACACTCTATCTCTAAACTAAACTAAATCAGGGCTCACGGGATGACATCATTCTCTGTGCAACGCTCCTTTGGGAATAGTTCCGGGAAACCTGGACCATGTTAGATCTTAACAGGACAGCACCAGACTGAGATTGTTAATTAAACCAGACTGCCAGTTAATTAAATCATTTATCCTCATACCATGCCTCTTGGAATTTTGTGGGGTTGGGATTTTAATTTGCTGCATATCTGTTTCTTATATATTATCTATGTGTATTGTGCTTGGAGGCCTGTCCATGCATTCATAAGTGATGGTAGCAGAATTAGGCTACTCGGCCCATGAAGTGTACTCTGGCATTCAATCATGGCTGATTTATCTCTCCCTCCTAACTCCATTCTCCTGCCTTCTCCCCATAACCACTGACACCCGTACTAATCAAGAATCTATCTATCTCTGCCTTAAAAATATCCATTGACAGCCTCCACAGCCTTCTGTGGCAATGAATTCCACAGATTCACCACCCTCTGACTTTAGAAATTCCTCCTCATCTTTCCACAGGAAAGTCCTTCAATTCTGAGGCTATGACCTCTGGTCCTAGACTCACCCACTAGTGGAAACATCCTCTCCGCATCCACTCCATCCAGGTCTTTCACTATTCTGTAAGTTTCAATGAGGTTCCCGCTCATCCTTCTAAACTCCAGCGAGTACAGGCCCAGTGCCAACAAACGCTCATCACACGTTAACCCACTCATCCCTGGGATCATTCTCGTACACCTCCTCTGGACCCTCTCCAGAGCCAGCACATCCTTCCTCAGATATGGGGCCCACAATTGCACACAATATTCCAAACGCAGTCTGACCAGCGCTTTATAGAGCCTCTGTTATGCTGCTGCTGCTTATATGATATTCATCGTTCCGTTGTCGGTACAAGTGACAATTAAACACTCTTGACTTTGATAAACTTCTGTCAGATCGTCCGTCTGCCCCCAGATCCCCACCTTCAAGCCACCCGCACTCAAAACCCCTCTCCTTGAGATCCGCAGATAGACACAAGTGTGCTGGAGTAACTCAGCGGGTCAGGCAACATCTGTGGAAAACATGGATAGGTGACGTTTCACAGAGTGCTGGAGTAACTCAGCGAGTCAGGCAGCATCTGTGGAAAACATGGATAGGTGACGTTTCACAGAGTGCTGGAGTAACTCAGTGAGTCAGGCAGCATCTGTAGAAAACATGGATAGGTGACATATTGGGAGTGGACCATTCTTCAGATAGGTTTTGTGTCGGGACTCTGTCTGGTAAAGCACTTTGTCTTTTTTTTCTCTATTAAACTTTCCCCTCTCACCTTTAGCCCAGGCCTCTAATTCCTGGTACCTCTAGCCTGGGTAAAAGACTATGCCCTGGTGATTTTATACACCTCTATAAGATCACCCCTCAGCCTCCTGCGCTGCAAGGAATAAACGCCTAACCTGCCCAGCCTCTCCCTGTCGCTCGGGTCTTGGAGTCTTTACTCATTTGACCCATTATCATCCTCGTTAACACTGCGCTGCCAAGCTCTCCCATCTTCTACCTTACTGCCGCACATTCTCCTTGTCTCCGTATCCCGGATTTTAAACACCGTTTACCTCCAACTTTTACCAGTTTTGTATTGGCACGCTGGCTCAGCGGTAGAGCTACTGCCTAACGGCGCCAGCGACGAGGGTTCGATCCCGACCACGGGTGCTATCTGTACGGAGTTTGTACGTTCTCCCCGTGACCTGCGTGGGCTTTCACCGAGATCTCCGGTTTCCTCCGACACCCCAAAGACGTACAGGTTTGTAGGCTAATTGGTTTGGTATAAATGTAAACATTGTCCCTCGTTTGTGTTGGATGGTGTTAATATGCGGGGATCGCTGGTCGGCACGGACCCGGTGGGCCGAAGGGCCTGTTTCCGCACTGTATCTCTAAACTAAACCAGACTGCTGTTGATTATTGATTCTTGGATTTGTAATGTTTCCTCCCTGCCTGTCATTCCTACCTTCGGCAGCCAAATGTTGACCTTGCCACCTCTACTGATACACTGCAGGAACAATCCTATCCAGATGCATCACAGCATGGTTTGGCAACTGCCCTGCCGAAGACTGCAAGAAATTGCAGAGTTGTAGATGTGGCCCAGTCCAGATCAGCCACACAGATCTTGGTCTCCCCGATTCTTGGTTTCAGGAAGTGAAGCGGCACACATACCCCAGTTTGCATTGACGGCGCTGTTGAGAAAGTTGTAAACTACAAATTCCTCAGAGTTAATATCACCAATGACTTCTCCTGGACCACCCATAACGAAGCAGAGACCAAGAAAACTCACCAACGCCTCTACTTCCTTAGACGGCTCAGGAAGTTCAGCATGTCCCCAACAACTCTCACCAACTTCTACAGATGCACGACAGAAAGCATTTGATCAAGATGCATCACAGCTTGGTTTAGGAACAGCTCCATTCTTCACACCTTCACACAAACCAACCTCCCTTCTATTGAAGATAGACACAACAAGCTGGAGTAACTCAGCGGGACAGGCAGCATCTCTGGAGAGAAGGAATGGGTGACGTTTCGAGTCGAGACCCTTTGTTGGACTTCTGAAGAAGGGTCTCGACCCGAAACGTCACCCAATCCTTCTCTCCAGAGGTCCTGCCCGCTGAGTTACTCCAACCTTTTCTGTCTATCTTCGGTTTAAACCAGCATCTGCAGTTCTTTCTTTCCCATTCCTTTCCATTGACTCCATTTGCACCTTATGAAGACGGCCAGCAGGATTATTGGTGCTCAACTCCCTTTCCTGCTGGACATATACAGGAAGAAATGTATCAGCAGAGCCATCTCCATCATCAAAGACCCCTACCACCCATCGCATCACATATTCTCCATCCTGCCATCTGGGAAGAGGTACAGGAGCATTAGCTGCAAAACCAGCAGGATGCTCCTCAGCTTCTTCCCGCAGGCTATAAGACTGATAAACGGACTTTGCCCCCTGCCAAAGTATCGCGCACCAACCACCAACCTGGACACGCTGCAGCAGAGCCACTGTCGTGCCGCTGCCGATCGGAACGCCTGTTGATGTTTAGTAGAGTGTTAAATTTGTTCATGATGTATGTATTTTTATTTCTATTTATTTTTTAATGCACACTGAATGGACACTGGTTGAGCAACGTTTTTTTGTTTCCTCTGGGTATGTGAATACTCAGGAAATGACAATAAAGATATACAATACAATACAATACCTTACGCTGCATTGGCAAGGCCAGCAGCATAATCAAGGACCAGTCTCACCCTGGCCACTCCCTCTTCTTCCCTCTCCATCGGGCAAAAAGTACAGAATTGCACACGTGCCAACAAACTAAACTGAACTTTTTCACTGTATCTGGATATACAGGACAATAATAAACACGTATCAATATCATGATACCCTTTACATGTGAGTTGAGTCCAATTCAGTTCAGGCATCCACAGTTTGCCATGTCTTAACCTGTTGCAGTTGTACCCTTGTGTGTTAAGTGGCTGGGTGTGCCCGCAGGGAACCTGACCTCCCTCCTGCCTTTCGAGTTAAACAACAACCACAGTTATTAAAGTCAAACTTGGGCAGTAGCTTCGCGTAGTTTAGAGGTCCAGAGCAGAAACAGGCCTTTCGGCCCACCAAATCGATCCCCGCACACCAACACTGTCCTCCACACACTGGGGACAATTTTACATTTATACCAAACCAATTAACCTACAAACCTGCACGTCTTTGGAGTGTGGGAGGAAACGGAAGATCTCGGAGAAAACCCACGCCGGTCACGGGGAAAACGTACAAACTCCGTACAGACGGCACCCGTAGTCAGGATCAAACCCGGGTCTCTGGCGCTGTGAGGCAGCAGCTCTACCGCTGCGCCACCGTGCCACCCTTAAACCATGTACTGCCTGAGGCTCTGCAGAATTGCGAATTTGTCTACTTTGATCATTTCTGAGCATGATATCTGCTACCTACTCTCAACGTAACAAAAGGTTCAGGTTCACGTTCTGAAAAGGAAAGCCATTCTCCTTGGGTCGCTAACTGTATGAACATTGAATCCTCCAATTTTAAGAAACTGACACACAACCTCCATCCCCTTTTTGTTCCCCTGCTCCCCACAATATTTGCACCCATTTCTTCCCTTCCCCCTACCCTTCCATCCCCTCCCACCTACATTTCCTGCCCTGGCTTCACAATTCCAACCTCTTCTATCAGATTCAGATTCAGATTCAGAATCAATTTTCAACTCTTTTTAACCCAATATCCAATCACCTGCCAACCAAACCATCCCCACCTCATCTGTATTCACCTAAGACATCCCCAGGCATTGTTATGCCCCACCTCTCTACCAGCTATCTGCCCCCCCCCCCACCACAGCACCACACTCAGTCTGAAGAAAAGTCCCGATCCATCACACAGTGAATGGTAGGACTCTGTGCAGTGTGTAGAGCGGAGGGATCTAGGAGTACAGGCATGCATGGTTCCTTGAAGGTGGAGTTGCAGGTAGATAATGTGGTCAAAAAGGCTTTCGGCACATTGGCCTTCATCAGTCAGAGTATTGAGTCTAGAAGTGGGAGATCATGTTGCAGTTGTATAAGATGTTGGTGAAGCCGTCTTAGCTGTTCAGTTCTGGGCACCGTGTTATAGGAAAGGTGTTGTCAAGCTGGAAAGGTACAGAGAAGATTTACGAGGATGTTGTCAGGACTCGAGGGTCTGAGCTATTGGGAGAGGTTGAGTGGGCTGGGACTCTATTCCTTTGCTCGCAGGAGGATGAGGGGTGATCTTAAAGATGTGTATAAAATCATAAGAGGAATAGATCGGGTAGATGCACAGAGTCTCTTGCCCAGAGTAGGTGAATCGAGGATCAGAGAACATAGGTTTAAGGTGAAGGGGAAAAGATTTCATAGGAATCTGAGGGCTAACTTTTTCACACAAAGTGTTGTTGGTGTATGGAACAAGCTGCCAGAGGAGACGAGGCAGGGACTATCGCAACGTTTAAGAAACAGTTAGACAGGTACATGGATAGGATAAATTTGGAGGGATATGGGCCAAATGCAGGCAGGTGGGACTAGTGTAGCTGGGACATGTTGGCAAGATGGGCTGAAGGGCCTGTTTCTACGCTGTATCACTCTATGGCCCAAAACGTCGCCTATCCATGTTCCCCAGAGATGCCGCCTGACCCGCTGAGTTACTCCAGAGTTTTGGGGAATTTTTTGGGGGAAGTCCGGCATCTGCGGTTCCTTGCGTCTCCAATGGCAATCTGCCAATTTGTTTGTGGAGAAATTCTGAAAAGCAGCTTTGTACGAAGTCTGCTTTGAAGGGTTGCATTTCACACAACGATCATTAAACGATCTGCTGGTGTGTCAAAGTCTGGCGGGTTGCTAAGCAACCATGCTCATTGTGGCACGCATTATATAGGGTGTTTACTCACGTATATTGCTGGGGGCGGGGGGCGAAAGTGGATTAGACACCAGCCAGCGCCAATTACTCTCCTCTGTGTGCCTGGCTAATAATTGCTAGTCTCATAGTTGGTCATCGTCCTGGAGGTTAATCACATGGCACCTTGCCTCCAACCACCCGTCCAATCAAACAACCCTGACTTCAGCATCTATCTTGCAAAATTGAACCAAAACATAAGTTTTCAAAGAAATTGCGTGTTTAGTTTGCTGTTGCGTGATTTTTCCGCTGCTTGGTCATGGATAAAGGTTGAATTCCAGGAAACCAACCTATTGGTCTCTGGTCTTTACAGGGATCATTTAGGTCTACCAATACCTCGACCTGAAGGTCATACGGTCATGTGATAGGAGCAGAATCAGGCCATTCGGCCCATCAAGTCTGCTCCGCCATTCAATCGTGGTTGACCTGTCTCTCGCTCTTTGGAACATAGAAAACTACAGTTAGGAACAGAACCTTTTGATCCATGCCGAGCTGGATGCCGTGATCGTGAGTTACTCCAGCACTTTGTATTCTACGCCAAGATAAACTAGTTTAGGTTAGCGATACAGTGTGGAAACAGCCAACCGACTCCATGTCGACCAATGATCACCCGTGCACTAGTTCTATCCCACACACACTAGGGACAACTTACAGAAGCCAATGAATCTAGAAACCTGTGCATCTTTGGAGTGTGGGAGAAAACCGGAGCACCCGGAGGAAACCCACAAGGTCACAGGGAGAACTCTGTAGACTGCACCCGTAGGCACGATGGAACCCGGGTCTCTGGTGCTGTAAGGGGCAACTCTACTGCTGCACCACTGTGTTGCCTGCATGCATGTGATCCATGCCCCTCCACCCCCTGCATATACATTGACATTTTCAAAATAGAGATGGTTGAAAGCTTCAAGTTCCTCGGAGTAAAGATCACCAGCAACTTGTCATGGACCACCCATATTGAAGCATCGGCCAAGAAAGCACAACAACGCCTCCACTTCCTTAGAAGGCTTAAGATGTTCGGCATGTCCCCTACAACTCTCACCAACTTCTACAGATGCGTCGCAGAAAGCATTCTAATCGCAGCACGGTCTGGGAGCAGCTTAATCCAAAATCGCAAGAAATTGCAGCGAATTGTGGACACAGCCCAGACCATCACACAAACCAACTTCCCTTCCATTGGCTCCATTTACACCTCACGCTGCCTCGGCAACGCCAGCAGCATAATTAAGGATGAGTCTCACTCTGGCCACTCCCTCTTCTCCCCTCTCCCATCGGGTAAAAGGTACAGAAGTGTGAAGACGCACACCTCCAGATTTAGGGACAGTTTCTTCCCAGCTGTTATCAGGCAACTGAATCATCCTATCACCAACTAGTTACTGGCCTGAACTACCATCTACCCGATGGTCTGAAGAAGGTTCTCAACCCGAAACGTCACCCGTCCCTTGTCTCCAGAGATGCTACCTGTCCCGATGAGTTACTCCAGCATTTTGTGTTGATCTGCAGTTTAAACCAGCATCTGCAGTTCCTTCCTACACTATCATCTAACTCATTGGAGACATTTGGACGCTCTTTAATCGGATTTCACTGGACTTTATCTTGCACTAAAGATCTTGCACTAAACCTTATTCCCTTTTTCCTGTATCTAAATACTGTAGATGGCTTGATTGTAATTATGTATACTCTTTCCACTGACTGGTTAGCACGCAACTGAAAAGCTTTTACTGTACCTCGGTACACGTGACAATAAACTAAACTAAACTACAGTATATCCATTGGGCAGAAAGAACTGCAGATGCTGGTTTAAACCGAAAATCGATAGTGGCCTTCAAATGGGGGTGGTTGGAGAAAGCATTCCGCTTGCCTGCTAGATTTTCACTTATTGTAACTGCAGGAAAAATGTTCCCGATGTTGGGGGCATTCAGAACCAGGGGTCACAGTTTAAAAATAATGGTAGGCCAATTAGGACTGAGATGAGAACAAACTTTCTTCACGCGGAGAGTTGCGAATCTGTGGAATTCTCAGCCACAGAAGGCAGGGCAGGCCAATTCACTGGATGTTTTCAAGAGAGTTACATTTAGATCTTGGGGCTAACGACATCAAGAGATATGGGGAAAAACAGGAAAGAGGTACTGATTTTAGATGAATAGCCATGATCATATTGAATGGCAGTGCTGGCTCGAAGGGCCGATGGCCTATTCCTGCAACTATTTTCTATGTTTCTATGCTTGCGTATATGGCAATAAAACTCGACCACTTCATTTTGAAACATTCATGCATGGTGGAGGTATAATGTAGTCATAGAGTGATACAGTGTGAAAACAGGCCCTTCGGCGCAACTTGCCCACACCCGCCAACATGTCCCAGCTACGCGACCTGCTTTTGGTCCATATCCCTTCAAACCTGTCCTATCCATGTATCAGTCTAACTGTTTCTTAAACGTTGGGATAGTCCCAGCCTCAACTATCTCCTCTGGCAGCTTGTTCCATACCCCCACCACCCTTTGTGTGGAAAAAGTTACCCCTTAAAAAGTTACCTCTTAAAAATACTTCAGACAAAAAACATTGAAATCATACTTCTACAATGCACTAAAACATGATTTTAATACATCAAATTTCAAAAAGTCCCTACCGATCTTATACACAACCATAAGGAGGTGTTCTAGTTCAGTGATACAACAAGACCATGACACTTTTTAAAACTCTCCTAAACTCTTCTAAACTCACAAATTATGTCCCCGCAGTGGGACATGCCCTTACAGCACCAGAGATCCGGATTGGATCCTGACTACGGGTGCTGTCCGTGTGCAGTTTGTACGTTCTCCTGAAAAGCTGACCATCCTTTGCTTCCGCAGATGCTGCCTGACCTGCCAGATTTTGTTTGCAGTCTGTAAACATCAGCATTTTCATTTGTTATCCATTATGTCCATTGAGGATCAACGTAGACTCCATTATCATGTAGGAAGGAACTGCAGATGCTGGTTTAAGTCTGAAGAAGGGTCTCGACCCAAAAGATCACCTTGTCTCCAGAGATGCTGTCTGATCCGCTGAGTTACTTCAGCTTTTGGTGTCTATAGACCATTATCTGCTGACTTTGTGACTCCAAAAATAAAATATTTCCTTGTTGGCAAGTCTGCAGCAGAATGTAATAATTACAGCCAAAGCCTCCACAGGAATGGCATTTGATGCTATGTGAGCTGTTAAATGTAACTCTGAGATTGGTGGGGAAAGGTGGCTCGCTGCGGTTAGGCCATAATCTCACTTAATTGAAGAGCAGGTTGTTCCTAAATTTGCAAACATTTTCAAACCTAAAATGGAAGCATATTGTAACTCTCCCTCACATGGAAATTGATATACATATGCACACATAATATAAATATATATAGCGTATATAAGAACTGCAGATGCTGGTTTAAATCGAAGGTAGGCACAAAATGCTGCAATAACTCAGCGGGACATGCAGCAGATCTGGAGAGAAGGAATGGGTGATGTTTCGGGTCAAAGATAGAATGTAGTCGGAGACAGTAAGAATGTGGTGGGAGAACTGGGATGGGGAGGGGATGGAGAGAGAGGGAAAGCAAGGGCTATCTGAAGTTAGCGAAGTCAATGTTCATACCGCTGGGGTGTAAACTACCCAAGTGAAATATGTGCTGTTCCTCCAATTTGCGCTGGGCCTCACTGTGACAATGGAGGAGGCCCAGGACAGAAAGGTCAGGTTGGGAATGGGAGGGGGAGTTAAAGTGCTGAGCCACCGGGAGATCGGGTTGGTTAAGGCGGACAGCGCGGAGGTGTTCAGCGAAACGATCGCCAAGCCTGCGCTTGGTCTGAGCAATGTACAGGAGTTGACACCCGGAACAGTGGATACAGTAGATGAGGTGCAAGTGAAAAAGACTGTCGGGGTCCTTGGATGGAGTTGAGAGGGAAGGTAAAGGGACAGGTGTTGCGGTTGCAGGGGAAAGTACCCGGGGAGGGGGCGGTTTGGGTGGGAAGGGTCGAACTGCTCAGGGAGTTGCGGAGGGAACGGTCTCTGCGGAAAGCAGAAAGGGGTGGAGATGGGAAGATGTGACCAGTGGTGGGATCCCGTTGGAGATGGCGAAAATGTTGGATGATTATATGTTGTATGCGACGGCTGATGAGGTGGAAGGTGAGGACAAGGGCCCACTGAGTCCACACCGACCAGTGATCCCGCACACTAACTATTCTACACACACTGTGTTACATTTAGACCAAGCCTATTAACCTACAAACCCGCACGTCTTTGGAGTGTGGGAGGAATCCAAAGATCTCAGAGAAAACCCACGCAGGTCACGGGGAGAGGGTACAAACTCCGTACAGGCAGCGCCCGTAGTCAGGATCAAACCTGGGTATCCGGCGCTGTGAGGCAGAAGCTCTGCCGTTACGCCACCGTGCCACCCTCCCACCTCAAACATATATTTGACCTATGTCCTCGGGTTCACAATTCCCAGTTTAGCAAGTCCAAGTTCTGCTGACACCAAAATGGTATAACACGGACTGAAAGCACAGAAGTTGGGGAAGTCCAGAACAAGGGGGTCACAGTTTAAAGATAAGGGGGAAATCTTATAGGACCGAGATGAGAAAAACATTTTTCACACAGAGAGTGGTGAATCTCTGGAATTCTCTGCCACAGATGGTAGTTGAGGCAAGTTAATTGGTTATATTTAAGAGGGAGTTAGATGCGGCCCTTGTGGCTAAAGGGATCAGGGGGTATGGAGAGAAGGCAGCTACAGGATACTGAGTTGGATGATCAGCCATGATCATATTGAATGGTGGTGCAGGCTCAAAGGGCCGAATGGCCTATTCCTGCACCTATTTTCTATGTTTCTATGTTTCTAATGGCTAACTCAAAGTCATAACAATGCAATACTCATGGCTGCCAGATTATCAATTTAATGTTTTACTTATCTGTGCTTGCACCCTCCATTGTTTTACCACTAACCCACTGACAGGGTGTAGAGGTCCATTGCTGCTGGGTGGGTGGGTGGGGAGTACAGGACAGAACAAGAGATCTTTCTCTGCAATGTCTTTGCCAGGAAACATCAAACATAATGGCATCAAACAAACTGCTGGTATCAGTTCCAAAATGCTTCACATCAAAGAAACGTGAATGGGCACAGTCTCCCAACGAATACTAAAAACTGCAAGAAGCTGATAGAAGAAGCAGCATACAGTCTGAAGAAGGGCCTTGCCCCAAAACGTCACCCACTGCTTCTCTCCAGAGATGCTGCCTGTCCCGCTGTGTTACTCCAGCACTTTGTGTCCACCTTTGGTATAAACCAGCACCTGCAGTTCCTTCCTAAACATAATGAAAAGCCCCTGTCGCACTTCCACGACCTTACACCGTGGACATTTTTCATCATGCTAGAAAAAAACGCCCCAACCTACTTGATGCCATGAGTACCTACGGCCTACCTACAACCTCCTACGACCTACCTACAACCTTGTGACGACCATGCTGCGAGTACGAGTCCTGCACAAGGTGCAGAAGCTTGAAAGCACGCACCACCAGACTCAGGAACAGCTTCTTCCCCTCTGTTATCAGGCTTCTGAACGGTCCTTCCATAAGCTAGGGAACTGTCCGATTCACCTCTACCCCATTCCGGACATTGGACTTTGTCTCTGGAACTGATGCGCTACAATGCTGAGAACTATATTCTGCACTCTGTATCTTCCCCTTTGCTCTACCTATTGTGCTTGAGTTTAACTTGCTTGTACTTATGCATGCTATGGGGAGGGAGATTGCAACCTTCACGTGATCCACCTGTTTCGACAAGTGCAATCAACCCGGCGTGCACAGTCAAATAAGATCAAATAGAACAAGTTGTCCTACAACTTTAGGCTGTGCACACCATACGCAAGAAGAAGATGTCTGCTATTATCTGATCTGCTTGCAGAGCATGCAAAAACAAAGCTTTCACCTTGGTGCATGTGACAATAATAAACCTTTGAGATACAGCATGGAAACAGATCCTGCGGCCCACCAAGTCAACGCCGACCATCGATCACCAACTCACACTAGTTCTAGGTTGCCCCACTTTCTCATCCACCCCCGACACACGAGGGGCACTTTACAGAGGGTCAATTAACCTACAAAGCCGCACGTCTTTGGAATGTGGGAGGAGACCCGTGCAGTCACAGGGAGATCGTGCTCACTCCATACAGACAGAACCCGAGGTCAGGATCGAACCGGGGCCTCTGGCGGCTCTACCTGCTGTGCCACTCGTTAAATATTTGACTAATATAATCTCACCTTGTAGATAACTGTGCGCCGTGGATCTAGTGGTGACCAGTTGGAGGCTGTGCAGGTTGGATTTCTATCATCCAGTCGTCATGCTTGTTTAGAGAGGCTCAGATAACCCGATTGCAACATCTGTCTCTGTGCGTAGTTTGTTTTCATTGGAAAACTTCGGTGAAGGGTACAGTTCCAATTACAAAACAAAGCGAAGGTTACCGAGATCAAGAATTCTTTTCGTTTTTTATTTCGTTTCAGAGAGGCAGAGCAGAAACAGGCCCTTCGGCCCACCGAGTCCATGCAGACCAGTGAGCCCCGCACACTTACACTACCTGACACACACTAGGGGACAATTTACATTGAAGCCAAGCCAATTAACCTACAAACCTGTACTTCTTTGGACCGTGGGAGGAAACCGGAGATCCCGGAGAAAAGCCACCCGGGTCATGGGGAGAACGTACAGACAATTACCCGCAGTCGGGATTGAACCCGGGTCTCTGGCGCTGTGAGGCAGCAAAGTCCACCGCTGCGCCACCGTGCCGCCTCTGGAGTGGAGAATTGGGTGGGGGTGAGAATGAGGGAGGGTGGGGGGGGGAATGACCTGGAGTTCCACCGCCATGCTGGGCCAAGCTGTGGAACATGCACGTGAGTTGACTTGAACGCGAGCAGGCCCCGCGCACACACACACACACGCACACAACCACGCGCGACCGAGTTTCGGCCCACTGCGTGCAAGGGTAGCTGCCCAACCAAACAGCCTCTGCGTGGGAGCTGCCATCGGAATTGCCATTAAAGTCTGAGCAGCCTTTCTGCGCTCTGTGCTGGAAGGAATCCACTGCTTCCTTGTATTCGGCAGCGGGACACTCTCCTGAATATAGCAGGAGCCTCGTTAAATCGTGCCAACTGCAATCCTTGAGATGATGTCACCGTATCTGATTTAACAGACTCAGCACGGCCCTCATGGAAGGCTATCTAACCTGTTGGCACCAGCACATTCTGTACACTTCCCTTCTCTGCAGGCATGGATGTTGATCGCTAACTGGTGACGCCCCACACTCATCCCCACGTATTGCCAACGTGAAAATAGACCAGCGATCACCCCCTCACTCAAGAGTCATACAGTCATACAGTGAGATAGTGTGCTGCCTGACCCGCTGAGTTCCTCCAGCACTATGCTCAAGAATTGATAAGATATTGACTGCAAGCAGAAGTGAAAGTGTAACAGTTTCTCCCATTTACACAGCCTCGATCTTATACCATTCTCTTTCATCAATGTTGTTCTTCCTGCAAATTACCAACTCCACACCTTTCCCTTCATCCCTCTTCCCTTCTGGCCCTGCACGACAGACCTGCAACCTTGTCTCTCTCTCCCTCTCTCGCTCGCTCTCTCGATGTTGCTGAGTACTTCTCTTTTATGTTTTAAGATTTTCTCAAAGGCCAGTCTTCACCTTCCCTCAGCTCCTGAAACCCCAGCGGTATGAATATTGATTTCTCTAACTGCAAGTAACCCTTGCATCCCCTCTCTCTCCATCACTCCCCCACCCTAATTGTTGTACCAGCTTCAAAGTCCTCGTGTTGAGTCTCATTGTCTGTAACCTATTTTCACCCAGCCCATAGCTAGCCCATAGCCTTTCCTTTATCATCGTTACCTTTTTGCATATCTTTCATTCATTTGTTCTACATCACTGACTATATCTCCCGTTCTCCTTTCCCCTGACTCTCAGTCTGAAGAAGGGTCTCGAACCAAAACATCACCTATTCCATTCAGTATATACTTTACCCTTGTATTTTACCTTCCAAAGTGCTTCATCAATTCAATTCCTGTGATATCCAGAAGCATTCCAAGAGCACTGGATATGACAAAGAGTATGTAACCAAACAGTGTCCTTGCTGTGGTACTGAGGATCTGTGTTCTACAACTGACTGTACCTCCAGCCAAGCCATCCCAGCACAGTTCAAATGTTATTGGAGCAGAATTAGGCCATTCGGCCCATCAAGTCTACTCCGCCATGCCGCCAAACAAAGCTGATCTATCTCTCCCCCTCAACCCCATTCTCCTGCCTTCTCCCCATAACCCCTGACAGGCGTACTATTCAAGAATCTATCTATCTCTACTTTAAAGATATCCATTGACTTGGCCTCCACAGCCTTCTGTGGCAATGAATTCCACAGATTCACCACCCTCTGACTAAAGAAATTCCCCGTTATCTCCTTTCTACAGGAATGCCCTTTAATTCTCAGGTTGTGGCCTCTGGTCCTAGACTCTCCCACTAGTGGAAACATCCTCTCCACATCCACTCTATCCAAGCCTTTCACTATTCGGTAAGTTTCAATGATGTTTACCCCTCGTCCTTCTAAATTCCAGCGAGTACAGGCCCAGTGCCATCAAACGCTCATCATATGTTAACCCACTCATTCTTGGAATCATTCTCGTAAACCTCCTCTGGACCCTCTCCAGAGCCAGAACATCCTTCCTCAGATATGGGGCCCAAAGTGCTCACAATTCTCCAGATGCGGCCTGACCAGCGCCTTATAGAGCCTTGACATTACATTCCTGTTTTTGTATTCTAGTCCTCTCAAAATAAATGCTAACATTGCATTTGCAGTTAGAAAAATAGAAACATGGAAAATAGGTGCAAGAGCAGGCCATTCGGCCCTTCGAGCCAGCACTGCTATTCAATATGATCATCCTAAAGCAGTACCCCTTTCCTACTTTTTCCCCATACCCCTTGATTCCCCTTGCCCTAAGAGCTATATCTAACTCTCTGTTGAAAACATCCAGTGAATTGGCCTCCACTGCCTTCTGTGGCAGAGAATTCCACAGATTCACAACTCCCTGGGTGAAAACTCATCTCAGTCCTAAATGGCCTACCCCTTATTCTTAAACTGTGACCCTTGTTCTGTACTCCCCCCAACATCTGGAACATTTTTCCTGCTTCTAGCCTGTCCAATCCCATAAGTATATGTCCCAATCCCATATGTTTCTATAAGATATCCTCTCATCCTACTAAATACCATTGAATACAAGCCCAGTCGACCCATTCTTTCATCATATGTCAGTCCCGCCATCCCGGGGATTAACCCGGTGAACCTATGCTGCACTCCCTCAATAGCAAGAATGTCCTTTGTCAAATTAGGAGACCAAAACTGCACACAATACTCCAGGTGTGGTCCCACTTAGGGCCCCGTACAAGTACAATAGGACCTCCTTGCTCCTACACTCAAATCCTCTTGTTATAAAGGCCAGCATGCCATTAGCTTTCTTCACTGCCTGCAGTACTTGTTCCAGATCTGATATCAACCCAATGGTCGTAGTTTCTCCAACTCGCCAAACTGATTCACCGTCACCCAATCCATCTACTATTGATCATCACAGTAACACATGCACAACATCAGTGCTGTCAGCAACATTTACTCACCAATAAACTGCTGACCCATCACTAATTTGGAATGAAGATGGACACAAAACGCTGGAGTAACTCAGCGGGACAGGCAGCATCTCTGGAGAAAAAGTCACCTATTCCTTCTCACCAGAGATGCTGCCTGACCCGCTGAGTTACTCAAGCCTTTTGTGTCCATCTTCGGTGTAAACCAGTTCCTTCCTACTAATTTGAATCATTCAGCTCCTGGCCTTGAGAAACCTTGATCTAAACATGGACCAAGGAGCCGAACTCCAGTCATGAGTTGAACGATTCAGTGTGAAATGATGCACCTCGGGAGGTAAAATGTAAGGATAAAGTATACACTTAATGGCAGACTCTTAACAGTACTTGGATTGTTTCTCTGGAATGCCAGATGTTTAGTTTATAGTTTAGTTTTGAGTATCAGTGTGGAAACAGGCCCTTCAGCCCACCGAGTCCGCACCGATCAGCGATCCCCGCACATTAACACTATCCTACACGCACCTGGAGCAATTTACATTTATACCAAGCCAATTAACCTACAAACTTGTACGTCTTTGGAGTGTGGGAGGAAACTGAAGATCTCGGAGAAAACCCACACAGGTCACGGGGAGAACGTACAAACTCCGTACAGGCAGCACCCGTGGTCGGGATCGAACCCGGGTCTCTGGCGCTGCAAGCACTGTAAGGCAGCAACTCTACCGCTGTGCCACCGTGCCGCCCAATGTTGTAAGGAGACCCGACAAAAGTATATAAAATTGTAGGAGGCATAAATAGGGTAGAAAGTCAGATCTTTTTACCCAGGGTGGAAATGTCAAAAACAAGAGGTCATAGCATTAAGAGGCGAGGGGCAACGTTTAAAGAGATGTGCGGAACAAGTTTCTCAATGGACTTGGCACCTGGGAGGATATAACTACGCAAGGGGCTTTAACTGTGCATGGGGCTTTCTCCACAAGATATGCTACTGTGAGATTTTATGAATAGATTAGGCACATATGTTTTTGTTGGGATAATTTTGCAAAAAATGGGTCTTGGAAGAGCTGTAAAGCTGGAGCCAAAATTTGGCAGAAAAACTGTAAATTACACAATCCTCAAAAATGTGCAGAGTGAGCCAAGGCCTGGATGGAGCTCAAAGCTGCACTGCTGCTCTTGCCACTGACACTGCAGAGAGCAGAAGAGCCGAGTCCTCTCAGTCTGAAGAAGGATCACAACCAGAAACATCACCTATTCCTTTTCTCCAGAGGCGGTGCCTGACCCGCTGAGTTTAGTTTTTAGATACAACGCGGAAACAGGCCCTTCGCACCGACCAGCGATCCACGTACATTAGCACTATCCTACACACACACGAGGGACAGTTTACACTTACACCAAGCCAATTAACCTGCAAACCCCTACGTCTTTGGAGTGTGGGAGGAAACCAAAGTTCTCGGAGAAAGCCCACGCAGGTCACGGGGAGAACGTGCAAACTCCGTACGGACAGCACCCGTAGTCGGGATCAAAATCGGGATCCCAAGCAACAAGCGCTGTTTTAGGCGATTTTTTGGCCGACTACAGGCACATGCTGCAAAATTTTCAACACGTTGATATGTTTTCGGCGACAGTGGCGACAATTTGTGCAGGTGCTATGGTAGGTTGCCGCCAGGTGTCGTAGGTGAATTCCATTAAAACTAGTCCCTGGCAGTCGCCGAACGGGTCTCCAAAGTGGGACGGGCCCATAAGACAGCAAGTTTACCGCTGCGGCACCCTGCCGTCCACCAGCTTTTTGTGTCTATCTTCGGTTTAAACCAGCATCTGAAGTTCCTTCCTACACTGTAGAGAGCAGACTTTGATTTCATTAAAGGAAAGCAAATGAACGGCACCAGTCACCCCAGTCCAGGCAGTGGGACATGAACCACCAGTTTCAGGAACAGCTTCTTCCCCGCTGTTATCAGACAACTGTGCGTCCTTCCAAACGCGAGGATAAAGTCCCGATCTACCCCGCCTTCGTCATTGTAGCACTGTACACTGCAATGTTATATTCCACAATAGACAATAGGTGCAGGAGGAGGCCATTCGGCACTTCGAGCCAGCACCGCCATTCAATGTGATCATGGCTGATCATCCCCAATCAGTACCCCGTTCCTGCCTTCTCCCCATATCCCCTGACTCCACTATCTTTAAGAGCCCTATCTAGCTCTCTCTTGAAAGTACCTTTGGGATTTTTCATCTTGAACTACCTGTTGTACTTGTTCATTTGATTGCACCCACGTACAGTAGGATTTGACTGAAGACAGACACAAAAAGCTGGAGTAACTCAGCGGGACGGGCAGCATCTCTGGAGAGAAGGAACGGGTGACGTTTCGGGTCGAGACCCTTCTTCAGACTGAGAGTCTGGGGAGAGGGAGACTAGAGATAGAGAGGGATGCGGTGTGAAAACGACAGATCAAAGCAGACGATGATAAGGAAATGTAGAATGCGTCATTGTTAGCTGTGGGGAAGGTGACACCGGAGGCATACAATCAGTTAAATTAATCAGAAGGACAATGGCCCAGAATGAAGAAGGGCCTCGACGCGAACCATCACTCCAGAGATGCTGCCTGTCCTGCTGAGTTACTCCAGCATTTTGTGTCTATCTTCGGTGTAAACCAGCATCTGCAGTTCCTTCCTACACATTTTGTTTGCTGATCTGTAATGGGGTGTCATTGGGCTGTGTTTACTGATTTGTGTCTTTCTAAGGTGCGTGATTGAGACAGTAGGATGGGGGAGAGACAGAGAGAGAGGGTAAGCAAGGGTTACTAGGAGTAGGAGAAATCAATATTCATACCGCTGGGTTGTAAGCTGCCAAACCATTTGACTGGGGAAACTTGCATCACAAAGTTTTTTCACTGTATCTGAGTAAATGTAATGATAATGATGAACAATACAATAGTAGGCTAACAGAGAGCTCACAGCACTGTTAGTATCGACTGTGTGAAACCACCTCCTATTCTTACTCCTAGATCTGCAAGAACTCTGTTACACAGAAGCCGGGCAGGCTAGAACTTCATCGAGCGTATGTGAGCGTCATACGTACTGACAACAGAACAGTGAAATTCTTACTTCCAGCAGCATAACAGGCCTGTATACACACGGTGGCGCAGCGGTAGAGTTACTGCCTTACAGCGCCAGAGACCCAGGTTCCATCCTGACTATGGGTGCTGTCTGTACGGAGTTTGTATGTTCTCCCCGTGACCTGCATGGGTTTTCTCCAAGATCTTCGGTTTCCTCCCACACTCCAAAGACGCACTACCAGATCATTTAGCCTCGACCAGAAAAGGTCACCTATCCATGTTCTCCACAGATGCTGCCTGACCTACTGAGTTACTCCAGCACTCTGTGAAACGTCACCTGTCTATGTTCTCCACAGATGCACTCTGTGAAACGTCACCTATCCATGTTCTCCACAGATGCTGCCTGACCCACTGAGTTACTCTGTGAGCACCTACCATGTGATCTGCCTGACCCGCTGAGTTCTCCAGGACACTTTGTTCTATCTGCAGATCTCGAGGAGAAGGGTTTTGAATGGGGGGGGGGAAGAGGACTGTGTGTGCAAGTTGGAGGGTAGGAGGTGGGGAACAGGTGGTACAGTGCTCTGGGGGCAGACGGACAATCTGACAGAAGTTTATCAAAGTCAAGAGTGTTTAATTGTCACTTGTACCATCTAACGGAACGGTGAATATCTTATAAGCAGCAGCAGCATAACTGAGGCTCCATAAAGCGCTGGTCAGGCCGCATTTGGAGTATTGTGAGCAATTTTGGGCCCTGTGTCTGAGGAAGGATGTGCTGGCTCTGGAGAGGGTCCAGAGGAGGTTTACGAGAATGATTCCAGGAATGAGTGGGTTAGCGTGTGATCAGTTCTGATCAAACTACGTTATATTTTGGGTCCACCTCTGCTCAGAGTGCAGTTCTGCTGAGGCTGCACCACCAACACTGGGTTCAATCTTAACACCCAAGAAACTGGAGGAAGGAACTGCAGATGCTGGTTTACACTGAAGATAGACACAAAATGCTGGAGTAACTCAGCGGGACAACCAGCATCTGGGGCGAGAAGGAATAGGTGACGTTTCAAGTCGAGATGAAATGATCTGGTACGGACAGGGCTAAATCCCCAACCATCAATGCACGCGCGCACACGCACACACGCACACACGCACACACGCACACACGCACACACGCACACACGCACACACACACACACACACGCACACACGCGCACACATGCGCACACGCACACACATGCGCACACACACACACACACACTATCCTATCTATGCTTCTAATAATTTGATATACCTCTGCCAGGTCTCCTCTCAACTTCTGCTTTAATTTCCATACATTGCAGAAAGGAGGAGCCTAAACTCTGTTGGAAATGATGAGAGGGTATCTTATTGAAACATATAAGATTGTTAAGGGCTTGGGCACGCTAGAGGCAGGAAACACGTTCCCGACGTTGGGGGAGTCCAGAACCTGGGGCCACAGTTTAAGAATAAGGAGTAAGCCATTTAGAACGGAGACGAGGAGCCACTTTTTCTCAGAGAGTTGTGAGTGTGGAATTCTCTGCCTCAGAGGACAGTTCTCTGGATTCCTTCAAGAGAGAGCTAGATAGGGCTCTTAAAGATAGCGGAGTCAGGGGATATGGGGAGAAGGCAGGAACGGGGTGCTGATTGGGGATGTCGTCATCGCATTGAATGGCGGTGCAGGTTCGAAGGGCCGTCTGGCCTACACCTGCACCTACTGTCTATTGTCTATTGTCTAAATGTATTGTGGACATTGAAGTAAAAGATCAATGATCTAGAATTTACTGGCAAATGTTTAATCTGTCTTCAAGTTGGGAAGAGTGCAGAAGGAATTCACATGTAAAATTTGTCCCCAGTGTAGGATAGTGTTAGTGTGCAGGGATCGCTGGTCGGTGGGCCTGTTTCCGCACTGTATCTCTAAACTAAACTAAATTAAAAGCCTCCAATTTGACATTAAGTCCTGAGAGAGCCATGGGATTGTTGAGAAACGTCCAAACTGGGGACAGACACAAAATGCTGGAGTAACTCAGCGGGGGGCAGGGAGCATCTCTGGAGAGAAGGTATGGGTGACGTTTTGGGTTGAGACCCTTCTTGAGACCAAGAGTCAGGGTAGAGGGAGACATAGAGAAATGGAACGGTAAGGTATGAAAACAACAGATCAAAGGGGACGATGTTCATCGAGTCAGAGTGGAAACAGGCCCTTCAGGCCAACTTGCCCACACCGGCCTACATGACCCAGCTACACAAGTACCACCTGCCTGCATTTGGCCGATATCCCACCAAATCTGTCATATCCATGTACCTGTCTAGCTGTTTCTTAAACATTGGGATAGTCCCAGCCTCAACTACCTCCTCGGGCAGCTTGTTCCATACACCCACCACCCTAGGTGTGAAAAAGTTCCTATTAAATCATTTCCCGTTCATTTTAAACCTATGTCCTCCGGCTCTCAATTCACCTACTCAGGGCAAGAGGCTCTGTGCGTCTACCCGATCGATTCCTCTCATGATTTTATACACCTCTATAAGACCATGTAGAACATGTAGAACGGTTCATTGTTAGCTGAGGGGAAGGTGACAACGAGGCATACAATCAGTAAAATTTAATCAGGAGGACAGTGAAACTAGTCGGAGAACTAGGGTGGAAGAGAGGCGGAGAGAGAGGGAAAGCGAAGGGTTACTTGAAGTTGAAGAGAAATCAATTATCATACCGCTGGGGTGTAAGCTGCCAAAGTGAAATATGAGGTGCTGTTTCTCCAATTTGCGCTGGGCCTCACTCTGACAAGCCCAGGACAGAAAGGTCAGCGTGGGAATGGGGGGAGTTAAAGTGTTTGGCAACTGGCTGCTGGAAGAGTCTCCAGAAAAAGCAGAGGACAAGAAAGAAATTAGTAAATCAGCGCCCCTCTCCATCAGCTTCTCATCCCCCACCTCTGGTCACATATACCACAAGTTGCTGTAAATAAATCCCACAGAATACAAAGAGCACACCTTAGGAAATCAAAAGAGATGGGTGGTTTAGCGCTCCCTAATTTTATGTACTATAATTGGGCAGTAAATATTAAAAATATGATTCACCTGCTGGACAATTCTGCCCAGCAGGTGGACTGGATTGTAATGGAGAGAGAGGACTGCTCACCGTGTAATACAGGAGCGACTCTCCTCTCACCAATGAACCTGAATAACAAAAATTATAATAAAAATCCAATGATACATAGCACAATTAGAACTTGGAAACAAATAAAACAGAATCTAAAATTAAGAAATCTATCTCTTTTAATGCCAATAGTCAATAACCCGCCGTTTAAACCTTCAATTATAGATAAATCATTTACACAATGGGAAAGATTGGGAATTAAAACGCTCGGAGACTTGTATGAATCAGGAAAATTATTATCATTTCAACAATTACAACTGAAATATAATTTGAAAAATAATCAATATTTTAAATATCTTCAAATCCATGACTATCTGAAAAAATCCACAAAAGACTATCATAACATGCCCCCAGACTTATTGGATGAAGCCATGAAGACAAAGGCTGAATCAGCAAATCTAATATCATACTTATACAACATTATTTTAAATATAGAAATACCTACAACCGATGGTATTAGAAGAGACTGGGAACAAGAAGTAGCTATAAAAAAAATTCAAGAGAGCTGGGATAAACACTTATATATGTGCATAAATGCTCGATCAACGTACGACATACTCTAATTCAATATAAAACATTCCATAGACTATATTATTCAAAAACTAAAATAAATAAACTTTTCCCCAATGTCTCACCCATTTGTGATAAATGTCAGTCACAAGAAGCTACCATAGCGCACTCTTTTGTTTTTTGTATAAAAATCCAAACATTTTGGAACAAAATATTTGAAATCTTCACAAAATTATTTAAAATAAAACTTGTACCAAAAGCAGAATGGATCATTTTTGGATTATCGGAAGGTAACCCCGAATTAAACGTGTTTCAAAAGAACTTACTTAATTACGGGCTAATAATGGGAAAAAAGCTTATACTCAAATTTTGGAAAAATGCTCCAATACCAACAATGAAAATGTGGATTTCAAACATGTTCGAAACACTACGCTTGGAAGAGATGAGACTCCTCCTGGCAGGCAAAGTAGACCACTTCCAAAAGACGTGGTCTGCATTTATGGAACTATTACAAGCATAAGGTGCAATAGCAATTTAAAATATAGATGGTACCAGGATCTGGTAACGGGGGGGTATAAAATATATATTTTTTAAAACACGGTTGGTATATCCTTTTTTACGAGTTTTGTGTTACAATAGAGCGATTGTTTTTCCTTTTTTTTTCTTTTCTTTCTAGGGTCTTATTTCCTTTCTTTACTTCCATCTCTAACTTCTTCCCTAAGGGGCTTTCTTTTCCCAACACTTTCCTGCACCTTCACGATTCTTGCTCACTTTCCTTACTTCTTTTATTTCTATCTTTTTTAAAGCTCGAAAAACGAAGTGGTACAACAAATGTAATGATATATCTGATGTGTATTATTGTAATTTACTTTACTTCTAATAAAAAATTATTTTTTTTAAATAAATAAATAAATACAGTTGCTGGGGCAAGGGTTGCAGGAAATGCAACGTCAGTTCATCCATTTCAGAAAGAGCCTGAGATGAAAGCTCATCATCATCGTCCACTCATTGTAAAATGCATTGATATATAAACTATGCAGCCCAACGCCACTCCGGTTTCAGCCAGCTTAACAAGCTGTACATTTGTTTTGTTCGTAGGTTCATAGGTGATAGGAGCATAGGCCATTCAGCCCATCAAGTCTACTTTGCCATTCAATCATGACTGATCTATCTCTCCCTCCGAACCCCATTCTCCTGCCTTCTCCCCATAACCCCTGATGCCCGTTCTAATCAAGAATCTATCAATCTCCGTCTGACAAAATATCCACTGACTGGGCCTCCACGGCCTTCTGTGGCAAAGAGTTCCACAGATTCACCTCCCCCTGACGAATGAAATTCTTCCTCATTCCTTCCTAAAGGAACATCCTTTAATTCTGTCGATGATCGCCTGCAGCAGCTGCTGTGGAGGTTTTCTGTAGTTGTGTTATTTGCGTACGTTATAGATTACTGTTGCTATTCTCAAGTGACTCCCACACCTGTGCACTTCTCAGCGCGAACCATTACACAGTGCAGACGTGGCTTTCTGGGTGATGTCTCCCTTGTCACAGAGTCACACAGCATGGAGACAGGCCCTTCGGCCCAACTCCTCCATGTCGACCAATGTTGCCCCATCTAAGACCACCATTTGCCCACCTTTGACCCACGTCTCTCTGCACCTTTCCTATCCAAGTACCACGGAGTCATATAGTACGGAAACAGGCCCTTGGACCAACCTGCCCACATCAAACGCAATGCCCCATCTACACTAGTCCTGCCCACACGTTTGGCCCATACCCCTCTGAACCTTTTTTAACCATGTACCTGTCCACATTTCTTTTAAATGTTGTTTATTATGCCTGCCTCAACGACCTCTGGCAGCTCGTGTAAGAAAGAACAGCAGATGCTGGTTTAAATCGAAAGTAGACACAAAATGCTGGAGTAACACTGCGAGTGAGGCAGCATCTCTGGAGAGAAGGAATAGGCGACGTTTCGGGTCGAGAGTGAAAAACGTCGCCCATGCCTTCTCTCCAGAGATGCTGCCTCATCCTCTGGCCACTCATTCCATACCACCCACCACCTTCTGAATGAAAAGGATGCCCCACCACTTCCCCATAATATTGCCCCTCTCACCTTAAACCTGGGCCTTCTAGGGCTGGATTCCCTGACCCCGTGAAAAAAGACCCCGTGCATTCACCTCATCTACTGGTTGTATACAAGTCAAGTCAAGAGAGTTTTATTGTCATGTGTCCCAGATAGGACAATGAAATTCTTACTTGCTGCATCTCAACAGAATATAGTAGGCATAAATACAGAACAGATCAGTGTGTCCATACACCATAGAATATATATATACACACACACACACACACATAAATAAACAGATAAAGTGTTTGTTTGAAGTTGTGTTTAATAGCCTGATGGCTGTGGGGAAGAGGCTGTTCCTGAACCTGGACGTTGTAGATTTCAGGCTCCTGTACCTTCTACCTGATGGCAGTGGAGAGGTGAGTGTGTGGCCAATATGGTGTGGGTCCTTGATAATGCTGGCAGCCTTGAGGCAGAGACTGCGATAGATCCCCTCGATGGTGGGGAGGTCAGAGCCGATGATGGACTGGGCAGTGTTTACAACTTTTTGCAGCCTTTTCTGTCCTGGGCGCTCTGGTTGCCGAACCAAGCCACGATGCAACCGGTCAGCATGCTCTCTACTGTGCACCTCTAGAAGATCACCACTCATCCTCCTGCGCTCCAAGGAATAAAGCCCTACCCTGCCCATCACTCTCCCCACAGCTCAAGCCCTCAAGTCCTGGCAAACATCCTCGTAAATCCTCCCTGCACTTTTCCCATCTTCATGGCATCTTTCCTGCTGCTGGAATTTTTCAACCATTGCTTTCTAACGTCTCTGGGCAGAGGCCAGGACTGGAAGACTAGAGAAGTGGGCGGCACGGTGGCGCAGCGGTAGAGTTGCTGCCTCACAGCGCCAGAGACCCGGGTTCCATCCTGACTACGGGTGCTGTCTGTACGGAGTTCGCACGTTCTCCCTGTTGGTTTCCTCCGGATGCTCCAGTTTCCTCCCACACTCCAAAGACGTACAGGTTTGTAGATTAATTGGCTTGGTTTAATTATACATTGTCCCTAGTGGGTGTAGGATAGTGTTAGTGTGTGGGGGGGGGGGGGGGGGGGGGGGGGGTTGCTGGTCGGCATGGACTTGGTGGGCCGAAGGGCCTGTTTCCACGCTGTAGCTCTAAACTAAACTGAAAAAGAGAACCGATGTTATTCCTTTGAAGTGAAATAGGGATAAATCCAAGAAATTATAGCCTGACCCGTATAGTGGTAGGGATAATATTGGAGAGGAGTCTTTTGTACACGTTTGTTCACATTGGGAATGGAATACGCTGATTAGGGATAGGAAGCATGTATGTTTTTGTTCAGGGACAGGTTGTATCTTACGTACTTGAATGCTTGTTAGAAAACAGAAGAGTACAGCACAGGAACAGGCCCTTCAGCCCACAATGTTCATGATCTTCCCTATCTGCACATGATCCGTATCCTTCCATTCCCTGCATGTCCAAGTGTCTCGTAAATGTCACTATTGTATCTGAGCTCCAGGCACCCACATATATATAAAACAAGACTTGCTGTGCCAGCCTTTAAACTTGCCCCCTCTGTCCTTAACATCATACCTCCTTTAACATTTCCACCCTGGTAAAAAAGGTTCTGGCTGTCTACCCTATCTATCTAAGTGTCCTGTAATCTTATTAACTTTCAAGGTGAAGGGAAAAGATTTAATAGGAATCTGAGGGGCAACCTTTTCACACAAAGGGTGGTGGGTGTATGGAACGAGCTGCCAGGTCGCGGTTGAGGCCGGGGCTATCGCAACGTTTAAGAAAAAGTTAGACAGATACATGGATATGGACAGGTGTGGAGGGATATGGATCAGGTGTGGAGGGATATGTTGGCCAGTGTGGTCAAGTTGGACCCAAGGGCCTGTTTCCACACTGTATCACTCTATGACTCTATCACTTCTATCAGATCTCCCCCAAGCCTTTTACTCTGGAGAAAGCAATCCAAGTTTGACCAACATCCCAATATAGGGAATACCCTCTAATCCAGGTAGCATTCTGGTAAACCTCTACAAAGCCTCCACAATCTTCTTTCTTTTCTCTTTTATTAGAAGCAGTTGTACAAGAGTAAGACAGACGGCATATAAAATTATACAGTTAATGTACAGCTTCAATTTTAAATTTGTAACTTGGAAATGGAGGAAAAGAAAAGAGAAGGAACAAGAGAGAGAGAAAGAGAGGTGCGAAGATAGGACCCCTAGACTACCAAAGTAGTGTGGCCAAAAAGTGGATGAAAGAAAGAATTTGACTCGGAGCGGGGCTGAACATCGCTCCGCGCGGCTTAAACGGCCGCGGGACTTACCATCGCCCGCGGGGGCTTTAACATCGTGAGCCCCAGTCGTCTCGACGTTGCAGTTGGACTGCTGGACCGTGGGAGAAGAACAAAGGGAAGAGATAAGACTTTTGTCTTCCATCACAGTGAGGAGGTGTTGGAGATTCACTGTGATGGATGTTTGTGTAAACTGTGTTAAGTGTGCGTCTTGGGTTTTTTTTGTAATGTTAAGACTGTAGAAAATGAAATTTCGTTCAAACCTTGTCTGTTTGAATGACAATAAAAGGCATTCTATTCTATTCTAATGTTGTTTTTTTTATTTTCTATTTACATGAATCCATCCTAAAACTTCTTGGAGGCAAGTTTGAACTTTGTTTAAAACTCAGAGGAAGAATCAGTAGCTTGTGAGAAACTACAATAGAAGATAGACTCAAAAAGCTGGAGTAAATCAGCGGGTCAGGCAGCATCCGTGGATAGATGGAATGGGGGACATTTCGGGTCGAGACCCTTCTTCAGACTGAGAGTCAAGGGAGAGGGAGACACAGAGATAAGGAAGGGCAAGGTGTGAAAACGAGACATCAAAGTGGACAAAGTTCAAGGAAAATGTAGAATAGATCATTGTTAGCTGGGAGAAGTTAACAACAAAGCAAGCAGAGATAAAATGTTGTCAGAGACAGTCAGACTGGTGGGGGAACTAGGAGGGGGGAGGGATGGAGAGGGAAAGCAAGGGTTACTTGAAGTTAGAGAAGCCAATGTTCATACCGCTGGGGTGTAAGCTGTCCAAGTGAAATATGAGGCGCTGTTCCTCCAATTTGCCCTGGGCCTCACTCTGACAGTGGAGGAGGCCCAGGACAGAAAGGTAGCTTTGCTTTACCAGGGATAGACTGCAATAGCATCAACGTGATCTCTGCACTCCTAATTTTATACTTTTAGCTCAATATTCTGACCAGAGATGTGACTCTGGCAGTTACCCTATTGCATTCAGTACGATAAAGGGAATGATTCTCAGATGGCTGGTTATTTATAACTCAGTTCCAGCACTGGAACAGACACGTATGATCATATCCTCTCGAAAGCTCAAGAATACAACAGGCCTGTGTGTCATCTTGAAGCAGCAGATAGACTGTGACTGAAGATAAGCTACAGAGAGGCAACAATGCAACTCTCAGCACTCCCTTCCTCTCTAACTTTGGCATTTCCCCCCTTTATTTATCCATGCCTTTCAGTGAAGGTATCGTTGATCTCACAGGGGTCTTAGGACTGGTGCGGGAGGATTGAAAGACCGTTAAGATTGTACAGAAGACAGACACAAAAAGCCGGAGTAACTCAGCTGGTCAGACAGCATCTCTGGAGAAAATATCTCTGGGTGGCATTGTGGAAGCTGCATGTTTTACATGGGAGCAGCAATAAATGCCTAAAGGTTGTTGTGCTGTACTACTATCCTTTGTCATACTGTAATGTATCGGGTCGAGACCCTTCTTCAGACTGAGTGCCAGGGGAAAGGGAAAAAAAGATATAGACAGTGATGTAGAGAGATGTTGAGCAAATAAATGAAAGATATGCAAAAATGTTACGATGATAAAGGAAACAGGCCATTGTTTGCTGTGGAGTAGGTGAAAACGAGTTATAGACAATGAGACTCAACAAGACGACTTTGAAGTTGGTACGACTTGGGTGGGGGAGGAATGGAGAGAGAGGGGATGTAAGGGTTACTTGAAGTTAGAGAAATCAATATTCATACCACTGGGTTGTAAGCTACCCAAGCGAAATGTGAGATGCTGTTTCTCCAATTGCATTTGGCCTCACTCTGACAAATGGGGGAGGCCCAGGACAGAAAGATCAGTGTGGGAATGGGATGGGGAATTAGAGTGTATGGCAACCGGGAGATCAGGTCGGTCCAGGCAGACTGAACGAAGTTGTTCAACAAAACGATCGCCCAGTCTACGTTTGGTCTCGCCGATGTATAAGAGTCCACATCTTGAACAACGGATACAGTAGTGAGGTTGGAGGAGGTGCAAGTGAACCTCTGCCTCACCTGGAAGAACGGTCGGGGTTCGAGGTAGGAGGTATTGGGGCAGGTGTTGCATCTCCTGCAGTTGCAGCGGAAGGTACCGGGAGGGGAAGGGGGTGGTTTGGGACATTACCTATTCCTTTTCTCCAGAGAAAACTGCATCTGCACAAAAGATAAATTGTTGAGATATTTGGATTGAATTAACTTGAGTTATGAGGAAGTAACAGCGAACCTTTAATATAATCTAATTGGATTTGATCCAAGAATAATCAAGAACCAGAGGACATGGGTTTTAGGGAGAGGGGACAAATTTAATAGGATCCCAAGGGGATTTCTTTTTCACACCACAGGGTGGGGGGTATATAGAACGACCTGCCAGAGGAGCTAGTTGAGGCAGGGACAATAACAATATTTCAAAGACTTTTGGACAGGTACATGGAGAGGAGATATGGGCCACACGTGGGTAATTGGGACTAGCGTAGATGGGGCATCCTAGTCAGCATAGAATTAGTTGGGTCGAAAGACAGTTTGTCAGCACTGGGCCTGTACTCGCTGGAGTTTAGAAGAATGAGGGGGGACCTCATTGAAACATACAGAATAATGAAAGGCCTGGATAAGTGTGGATGTGGAGAGGATGTTTCCACTAGTGGGAGAGTCTAGGATTAGAGGTCACAGTCTCAGAATTAAAGGACGTTCCTTCAGGAAGGAAATGAGGAGGAAATTCTTTAGTCAGAGGGTGGTGAATCTGCAGAATTCATTGCCACAGACGGCTGTTGAGGCCAAGAATGTATATTTTTAAGGCAGAGATTGATAGATTCTTGATTAGTACGGGTGTCAGGGGTTATGGGGAGAAGGCAGGAGAATGGGAAGGAGAGATAGATCAGCCATGATTGAATGGCGGAGTAGACTTGATGGGCTGAATGGCCTAATTTTGCTCCTATCACATGACCTGTTTCTGTGCTGTATGACTTTTTGAGCAATGCTTTTGACAAGACCCCACACAGCAAGCTGGTCAAAAAACAAGATAGAATGCCAAACTGGAACCTAGAATTGGAAGCAAAGGGTAGGAGCTGATGTGTGTTTTAGTGGCCGTCTGCACTGACACACTAGCACAGTACTCAGTACCTTGTTCTTCACAATATGTATATTAATAATTTGTATTATAAACAGAGGGGACACAAGAGAAACATAGAAAAGGCAGGAGTAGTCCATTCGGCCCTTCGAGCCAGCACCACCATTCAATATGATCATGGCTGATCATCCACAATCAGTACCCCGTTCCTGCTTTCTCCTGATATCCCTTGATTCCTTTAGCCATAGGAGCTCAATCCAACTCCCTCTTGAATACATCCAATGAATTGGCCACTGCCTTCTGTGGGAGAGAATCCCACAGATTCACAACTCTCTGGGTGAAAAAAGTTTTCCTCATTTCAGTCCTAAATAGCCTACCCCTTATTCTGAAATCACGTTAATAAATCAATTCAGAGGAAATACACAAATGCAATGGTGAGATTTAATTGATTGGGATCAGGCGCCATCTTGTATGATTCAGGTCAAAAGTTGTTGAAAATGTAGAGTCTAAACTTGGCTATTAAGGCCCATTGCCCTGGGATTGGCACTGGGTTGAGTTTAGGGACGACCGGAATGGAGGAGACAGGTGCAATGCCATTCCCCAGTCCCTGCAACGGCTGGGACTGGGGAATGGCAACAAAACCTGGCGCATCTTGTGTATGGACTCAGTGGGCTGTTCTGTGCATTCTGTACTGCCCGGGGTGATTGTAATTGTGATTGTGCTTATGTACGGGGATAGTCTTCCCGAGCTGAATGCAAAAAAATGTATTTCTCTGTACCTGGTACACGTGACAATAAAGAAACCATTGGACCATTGAACTTTTGACCATTGAAACATTGACCCATTGGTACATTGAACCATTGACTACTAAACTATTGACCATTGAACCATTGAATCATTGACCATTGAACATTGAACCATTGAATCATTGACCATTGAACCATTGACCATTGAACCATTGACCATTGAACCATTGAACCATTGACCCATTGAACCATTGACCATTGAACCATTGAACCATTGACCACCATTGACCACCATTGACCATTGAACCATTGAATTGAATCATTGAACATTGAACCATTGACCATTGACCCATTGACCATTGAACCATTGACCATTGACCATTGAACCATTGAACCATTGACCATTGAACTTTGACCACTGAACTATTGACCATTGAACCATTGAACCATTGACCATTGACCACTGAACTATTGACCATTGAACCATTGAACCATTGACCATTGAACCATTGACCATTGACCACTGAACCATTGGACCATTGACCACTGAACCATTGGACCATTGAACATTAAGCCATTGAACTTTGACCACTGAACTATTGACCTTTGGACCATTGAACAATTGAACATTAAACCATTGAACCAACTCTGATTTTGGAAGGCAGAGAAGTGAAGTGTGGGAATTATGAGGAATCAGCCTGAGGACCAAACTGAAGTTGTATCGTACTGTTGCCATACCCATCTTCCTCGAGTGTAGGAAGGAACTGCAGATGCTGGTTTAAACCCAAGATAGACACAAAATGTTGGAGTAACTCAGTGGGACACCCAGCATCTCTGGCGAGGAGTACAGAGTGATGTTTCAGGTCGAGACCGGTATTCAGACTTCAGGTCTCGACCCGAAACTTCACCCATTCCTTCTCTCAAGAGATGCCGCCTGTCCCGCTGAGCTACTCCAGCATTTTGTGTCCACCCACCTTTACTCTATCTATGCTTGTGAGACATGTCGTAGCACAATCAACTCGACGTCCACGAACGGAAGATCAAATAGAACAAGTTGTACAACAACTTTAGGCTGTGCACGCCACACGAAAGAAGAAGACGGCATGTCATGTGTACAGTAAACATGCCAGGCTGCTTGACCACTTCCATATGTCCACACACACTTCACACCAACATCAAATTAGGTGGCAGGATGACAAGAGTGCCTGATGACAGAATGTCAAAGCAGCCACTTTGTGGAGAGCTGACTGAGGGAAAAGGATCAGATGGTGACAGGACAACAGGTTCAACGTCCTGTGGCTCTGGGAGGGGTCCAGAGGTTTACGAGAATAATCCCAGGAATGAGTGGGTTAACATATGATGAGAGTTTATCCGTCACTGGGCCTGTACTCACTGGAGTTCAGAAGGATGAGGGGAAATAGTGAAAGGCCTGGATAGATTGGACGAGGAGAGGATGTTTTCACTAGTGGCAGAGTCTAGGACCAGAGGTCATAGCCTCAGAATTAAAAGACGTTCCTTTAGGAATAGACAATAGGTGCAGGAGTAGGCCATTTGGCCCTTCTTGCCAGCACCGCCATTCAATGTGATCATGGCTGATCATCCCCAATCAGTAACACGTTCCTGCCTTCTCCCCATATCCCCTCTCCGCTATTTTTAAGAGCCCCATCCAGCTCTCTCTTGAAAGCATCCAGAGAACCTGCGTCCACCGCCCTCTGAGGCAGAGAATTCCACAGACTCACCACTCTCTGTGAGAAAAGTGTTTCCTCTTCTCTGTTCTTAATGGTTTAAAAGGAAGGAGATGAAGAGGAATTTCTTTAGTCAGAGGGCGGTGAATCTGTGAAATTCTTTGCCACAGAAGGCTGTGAAGGCTGTCAATGGATATTTGTAAGGCAGCGATAGATAGATTCTTGAGTAATACGGGTGTCAGGAGTTATGGGGTGAAGACAGGAGGATGGGGTTAGGATGGAGAGATAGATCAGCCATGATTGAATGGCGTAGATTTGATGGGCCGAATGGCCTAATTCTTCTCCTATCACTTATCAGCTTATGAAGACTGTCTTAGAACATCACTGAGGAGTTTAGTTTAGTTTAGTTTACTGATACAGCTGGGAAAAAGGCCCTTCGCCCCAACGAGTCCATGTTGACCAACGACCACCCATACACTAGTACTACCCTGCACGCCAGGGACAACTTACAGAAGCCAATTAACCTGCAAACCTGCACGTCTTTGGGATGTGGAAGGAAACCGGTGAAGCCGAGGAAAGTGAAGTGGTCGCAGGGAGAACGAACAAACTCCAGACAGGCATCACCCATGTCAGGGTTAAAGCCGGGTCTCCGGCGCTGTGAGGCAGCAGCTCTACCGCTGCGCCACCTCGCAGCTTAAACATTGGTACACACAGCTGGGAAGTACAAGCATTGGGCCGGCGTGTTTGACATTTCTCCGTTAACTAAACGGTGCTTGTTCATTTGAGGAAGTTAGAATCGAGGAAGCATAGAGGAAAACAATATCTTGAAAACCAAGAACCACAGATGCTGCAGCATCCCACTCTGTCACACCTGTGATCGGAACATCTCAGCCTAGATTGGTCTGCCCAGCCTCCTCCGTACACTATCACAACTCAACTGACACGATTATTTGAGACTGGATGACAAACAACAACTAATTCTGGAATTCGGGCAGTCACGATGGCACAGCAGTAGAGTTGCTGCTCTACAGTGCTTACAGCGCCAGAGTCCCGGGTGCGATCCTGGCTACGAGTGCTGTCGGAACGGAGTTTGTACATACATCCCCATGTCCTTTCATATTCGGCAGGGAAAGGAATATCTAACTTCTGCAATTCCTTTAAAGCCCTGTCCCACTTAGGAAATCTGAACGGAAACCTCTGGAGACTTTGTGCCCCACCCAAGGTTTCCGTGCGGTTCCCGGAGCTTTTTGTCAGTCTCCCTACCTGCTTCCACTATCTGCAACCTCCGGCAACCACCTGCAACCTCCGGGAACCGCACGGAAACCTTGGGTGGGGCGCAAAGTCTCCAGAGTTCAGGTTTCCTAAGTGGGACAGGGGCATTATCCTTTCATCCTATCCACTATAATACCTTTCAACAAGCCTCCCCAGTCTTTGTAGCCAATTCACTCCATATACCCAGAGTTTGTGGGCATCATGGTGGCGCAGTGGTAGAGTTGCTGCCTTGCAGCGCCAGGGACCCAGGATCCATCCTGACTACGGGTGCTGTCTGTACGGAGTTTGTACGTTCTCCCCGTGACCTGCGTGGGTTTTCTCCAGAATTTCCAGTTTCCTCCCACACTCCAAAGACGTACAGGTGTGTAGGTTAATTGGTTTGGTGTAAAAGTAAATTGTTCCTACTGTGTATAGGATACTGTTAGTGTGCAGGGACCGCTGGTCGGCCTGTTTCCGCGTTACATCTCTAATCTAAACTAAAAATAATAATCTGATGCTTTCTGAAATGCTGAGGTGATTATCAACTCCTTTCACTGTTGAAACTACTTATTAATTTATAATTAAAAAGGCATCTAGTTATCCACATCTGCTTTGGAAAATAAGTCAGAACAGTGAACTCTGACAGACAAATATTTGCATTTGCAACATCTTCTGGAGTAACGCTGCCACTACGTCCCAATGCGACTGTTTCTCAATAATCGCTTCCTGGAGCCATGCCACACCACAGGCAGACCATGTGAAATTAATTCAGTTCAGTTTAGCTTATTGTCACGTGTACCGAGGTACAGTGAAAAGCTTTTGTTGCGTGCTAACCAGTCAGCGGAAAGACAGTACATGATTACAATCGAGCCATTCAGGAGGTGGGTAGGTAAAGTCAGTAAAATCCGATCAAAGATGGTCCAAGGGTCACCAATGAGGTAGCTAATAGTTCAGGACCGCTCTCTGCTTGTGGTAGGATGGTTCAGTTGCCTGATAACAGCTGGGAAGAAACTGTCCCTGAATCTGGAGGTGTGCGTTTTTACACTTCTATATCTTTTGCCTGATGGGAGAGGGAGTGACCAGGGTGAGACTGGTCCTTGATTATGCTGCTGGCCTTGCCGAGGCAGCGCGAGGTGTAGATGGAGTCAATGGAAGGGAGGTTGGTTTGTGTGATGGTCTGGGCTGCGTCCACAATTTGCTGCAATTTCTTGCCGTCTTGGATGGAGCTGTTCCCAAACCGTGCTGTGATGCATCCCGATACAATGCTTTCTGCGGCGCATCTGTGGAAGGTGGTGAGGGTTGTTGTGGTCATGCCAAACTTCCTTGGTGAGCTTTCGTGGACGTTGCTTCAAAATGGGTGGTCCAGGAGGAGTAGTGGTCACATTGACTCCCAGGAATTTGACGTTTTGAACCATCTCTACTTCGACACCATCAATGCAAACTGGGCAATGTGTACCTCTTCACTTCCTGAAGTCGATCACTATCTCCTTTGTCCAGCAGACGCTAAGACAAAGCCAGTGCACAGAGTGAAAGCTCACTCTGTGTTGAAGTGTTCCTTGTATAAGATGACCGACCACGTGGGCTCGCCCGGAACGTACTGTCTCAGTGGCAAGAATGCCCTTGTCAGTCAAAGCTGCCTTTGATTTAAAACTCAACACATTATGAGCTGGTGCTAAGCAGACCGGCTGCAGTGCACTGCTCACTGGAGGCCCTGCAGCAGAGGCTTAGGGCTTGGCTGGACCAGGCGCCGCTCCAAGTGGCCGAGCACGTGGACTGCACGCGACCTACAGCGGTGGAGCAGCGCTTGGCCAGGCCCACCCTGCAACGTCACCATGACAACGGGCCTTAATGGTCATGTCAAGATCCCTGCACTTACCACAACTGGGACTTGAAAATGGTGCCAAACTGGCGACTCTGTACGACTTTTATATTCTCAGTGGTACAACTGCTGTACACTTGTACTGTATCTGAGATGTATCTAAGCGCTTACAGTATGCATAGTGATACCTGTACTGAACTGTATTAGTGTGAAGAAGGGTCTCGACCAGAAACGTCAACTATTTCCTTCGCTCCATAGATGCTGCCTCACCCGCTGAGTTTCTCCTGCATTTTTGTCTACCTTCGATTTCTCCAGCATCGGCAGTTCGTTCTTAAATGAACTACATACAAACATGAGTTTCACTTGTCCTCGGTACAAGTGACAAATAAAGTACCAGACCATAAATTATAAAGAAGAGAGGGAAGAAGGGAAAGAGATGGACCTTTTTTTTTACCTTCCATCACAGTGAGGAATGTGGGGGCAGTCGCTGTGGTGGATGGTCATGTTCAAAATGTATTTGTTGCTCTCTTTATTGGCTGGGCTGTGTAGCAATCCGAATTTCACTGTTACCTTTAATTGGTACACGTGACAATAAACAAAGCTTGAAACCTTGAACCTATGGTGCATCATTACCACCAGATCAGGGGAACTTGATATCAGAGAGACAGATGCTGGAATTAGGAGCAAAGAGCAAGCTGCTGGGTCAGAAACATCTGTGGAGGGAAATGGACAGTCGGCATTTCAGCTCGGGACCCTTCTTCGCGACTGAAAGAGCAGAGAGATAGCCGGTATCAAGAGATGGGGGGGGGGATATGTGTAGGATAAGTGATAGATGCAACTTGGTGAGGAGGTGTTGATGGAGCCTTACAAAAGGCCCCCATCAGTAGTGGTCTATTTAATTACTAAGAGTCAGTGTTCTTTCGACCCACCGAGTCCGCACCGACCAGCGATCCCCGCACACTAACACTATCCTACTCCCACGAGGGGCAATTTACTTTTACACCAGGCCAATTAACCTACAAACCTGCACGTCTTTGGAATGTGGGAGGAAACTGACGATGTCGGAGAAAACCCACGCTGGTCACAGGAAGAATGTACAAACTCTGTACAGACAGCACCCGTAGTCGGGATAGAACCCGGGTCTCTGGCGCTGTGAGGCAGCAACTCTAACGCTGCGCCACCGTGACGCCCTGGCAGCTCCAGCTCATTCGGGAGGTCACGGGTCTGCTGCCAGGCTCCGACTACCAGCCACCCAGTAAGGCGACAACAAGTTGGCTTCACCCACACAATTTTCCAAGCTTCATATGCAGGTTTATTTTTGGCCTCCTGAACGTCATTGAGGCCGGCTTACCTCTTTAAGGTTAGAGTTACAGAGACCGTAACCATGGATTGACGACCTCTTGGCTATGAGCAAGAGCACAGAGGTTCCACACACACACACACACACACGTACACACAGGGTGCTTCTCACCTGTCTCTGCTCCATGACCCCTTGCATGGCATATTTGGGAACACAGTTCAGAGAACCAGAGGTCAGTTGCTTGATTTGTTGCATTACTTGCTCTGAATTTATTCCAATAACTAATGATCCCCGCAACATAGGGCGGCAGGGTGGCGCATCTACTCGAGCCGCTGCCACATAGCGCCAAACACCTGGGTTCGATCCTGACTTCAGGTGCCATCCATGTGGAGTTTGCACGTCCTCCCCGTGACCGCATGGGTTTTTATCCAGGTGCTCAGGTTTAGGTTATTTTAGTTTAGAGAACGCTGAAACAGGCCCTTCGGCCCATCAGGTCCGTGCCGACCAGCGATCCCCGCACGCTGACACGATCCTGTACGTTTCCATCAACATTCCAAAGTAGTATGCGTTTGTATTGGCCTCTGTGAATTTCCCCCCTCCCGCCATCCCGGGAATTAACCTTGTAAACCTACGCTGCACTCCCTCAATAGCAAGAATGTCCTTCCTCAAATTAGGAGATCAAAACTGCACACAATACTCCAGGTGTGGTCTCGCTCGGGCCCTGTACAACTGTAGAAGGACCTCTTTGCTCCTATACTATATAAAGGGAAATATACAAGACGTTCAGAAAATACTAATTTCTGAAAATGGCCCATCTGCAACTGGCTTCTCAACCTCTAAACTAAGAAGGAACTACAGATGCCGGTTTAAACTGAAGATAGACACAAAATGCTGGAGTAACTCAGCTGGTCAGGCAGCACCTCTGGAGAGAAGGAATGGGTGATGTTTTGGGTCGGGTCTGGAGAAAGGTCTCGACCTGAAACGTCACCCATTCGAGTCTGGAGAAAGGGAGGAGGTAGAGGGGCAGGAGGTTACAGGGGACAGTACCTGGGGAGGGATGAGTGTACCTCGGAGTTGTGGAGGAGGTGCAAAAAGACTGCACAAGGAGTATGAAGAAGACTGCAAAAAGCGGTGAGCACTGCCCGCTCCATCATGGGTACTGACCTCCTCACCGTCGAAGGGATCTACAGGAGGCACTGCCTCAGAAAGGCAGCCAGCATCACCAGAGACCCAAACCCACCCTGGCCACACTCTCAATTCACTCCTGCCATTGGGAAGAAGGTACAGGAGCCTGGAAACTGCAACGTCCAGGTTCAGGAACAGCTGCTTCCCCACAGCCATCAGGCTATTAAACACTACAACCTCAAATAAACTCTGAATTATAACCATATAATATAACCATATAACAATTACAGCACGGAAATAGGCCATCTCGACCCTTCTAGTCCGTGCCGAACACATATTCTCCCCTAGTCCCATACACCTGCGTTCAGACCATAACCCTCCATACCTTTCCCGTCCATATAACTATCCAATTTATTTTTAAATGATAAAAACGAACCTGCCTCCACCACCTTCACTGGAAGCTCATTCCACACAGCCACCACTCTCTGACTAAAGAAGTTCCCCCTCATGTTACCCCTAAACTTCTGTCCCTTAATTCTCAAGTCATGTCCACTTGTTTGAATCTTCTCTACTCTCAGTGGGGAAAAGCTTATCCACGTCAACTCTGTCTATCCCTCTCATCATTTTAAAGGCCTCTATCAATTGTACACCATACTCCAAAATTGGCCTCACCAATTCCTTGTACAATTTTAACATTACATCCCAACTTCTATACTCAATGCTCTGATTTATAAAGGCCAGCACACCAAAAGCTTTCTTTACCACCCTATCTACATGAGATTCCACTTTCAGGGAACTGTGCACAGTTATTCCCAGATCCATTTGTTCACCTGCATTCTTCAATTCCCTACCATTTACCATGTATTTTGATTTGTCCTGCCAAGATGTCCTGCCAAGAATTATGATAGACTATTATTGTTATTATTGCACTATTATTGTTTGTTTGCTTTTTTTGTGTACATATGTGTGTGTGTGTGTGTGTATATATACATAACTTTTTTTCTCTCTCTGGTTTATCATATTGTTTACAGAGTACTGTGTTTACACATTCTGTGGTGTTGCAGCAAGTAAGAATTGCATTGTTCTATCTGGGACACATGACAATAGCTGGCCCAAAAGCTCGCCGGACGTGGAATATCGGGATGAAGTCACTGGAAACGCGAGGCGTGGAGAGCAAAGGCGGTAGGAGAGTAAAGCGGGGTATTGCCTCCAGCGTCGTTGTCGGCTGCAGGCGGTTGCCCCCGGGGGCACAAGATGGCCGATGAGGAGAGGGGAGGGACGACGGTTCGTGGGCTGAGCCGGTCCCGGGCCACGGAGGGGATCGGGAGCCTCTCCGGAAGAATAAACACGCGGGAATCCAGCCTTTTAAACGATGAAATAGCGCAAACACAGCGCCGGCATTATACGCAAAATGAATTTCACTCTGTAGTGTTTAATTGCATATATGACAATGAATACCCATTTAGTTTAGAGATACAGAGCGGAAACAGGCCCTTCGGCCCGCACCGACCAGCGATCCCCGCACACTAACTATCCCACTCGGGACAATTTATACATTTACCAAGCCAATTAACCGACAAACCTGTACGTCTTTGGAGTTTGGGAGGAAAACAAAGATCTCAGAGAAAACCCACGCAGGTCACGGGGAGAACGTACAGACTCCATACAGACAGCACCCGTAGTCGGGATCGAACGCAGGTCTCCGGCGCTGCCTTCGCAGTAAGGCAGCAACTCTACCGCTGCGCCACCGTGACCGCCCTGGAACCATTGGAAGATGTGACTGGTGGCGGGACCAGGTTGAAGGTGATGGAAATGCTGGAGAATAGTTATTATCTATGCTCTACATATTAATGGAATGAGAAGACATAATTTATTGAAAGGGAAATCATATTTGATAAACCCTACTGCCGGTTTTTGAGCGTGTCACACCCATAAACAGGTTAGTTATGTACGTACTTAAAAAGGCAAGACTCAGTGATTTACCATTGACCGGTCAACGGCTGTCTCTTTCTCCGGATGTGGAAGAAAAGGGTATGAGGAATTCTAATTTCAATACAAGAGGCAAGAGGAAGGATAGGCATTAAAGGGTGTTCACAGAACAGGTGCGATGCAGTATTTACAATGAAAAACTAAATCACGGGGTCTTGTTTGACTATTACTTAACTACACATACTATAAACCATGAACAGTAGAGTCTAAAGTCCACCGATAGTTACTCAACTCCACACCACTAGTCTAGTGAAGTTGCTGTGGAAGTCCTTGGTAACGATAGCGATTCAAGATTACTTTTGTTATCTTAAGAAGGTACGTCTGCACTGGACAACTCACAATTTTTCAACAGACTTAAAGTGATCAAAATGGAAATATACACATTAATAACCTATTTAATAAAAACTATGTGACTGGTCACTTTGGTGGCAAAAACAGGAAAGTAGATTATTATATGAATGGTGGCTGATTAGGAAAGGGGAGATGCAACAAAACCTAGGTGTCATGGTACACCAGTCAATGAAAGTAGGCATGCAGGTGCAGCAGGCAGTGAAGAAAGCGAATGGTATGTTAGCATTCATAGCAAAAGAATTTGAGTATAAGAGCAGGGAGGTTCTACTGCAGTTGTACAGGGTCTTGGTGAGACCACACCTGGAGTATTGCGTACAGTTTTGGTCTCCTAATCTGAGGAAATACATTCTTACCATAGAGGGAGTACAGAGACGGTTCACCAGACTGATTCCTGGGATGGGAGGACTTTCATATGAAGAAAGACTGGATAGACTCGGCTTGTACTCGCTAGAATTTAGAAGATTGAGGGGGAATCTTATAGAAACTTACAAAATTCTTAAGGGCTTGGACAGGCTAGATCCAGGAAGATTATCCCCGATGTTGGAGAAGTCCAGAACTAGGGGTCACAGGTTAAGGATAAGAGGGAAGACTTTTAGGACCGAGATGAGAAAATCATTTTTTACACAGAGAGTGGTGAATCTGTGAAATTCTCTGCCACAGAAGCTAGTTGAGGCCAGTTCATTGGCTATATTTAAGAGGGAGTTAGATGTGGCCCTTGTGGCTAAACGGTTCAGGGGGTATGGAGAGGGCAGGTATGGGATACCGAGTTGGATGATCAGCCATGATCATATTGAATGCTCAATATGAATATTGCAGGCTCAAAGGGCCGAATGGCCTACTCCTGCACCTATTTTCTATGTTTCTATGTTCTTCGGCAAGCAACGACTGATGTTTCTGGGCTATGACATGTTATGACCTTACAGTGACGCATCAAGGGATGCAAGTCCGTAGATCTCCAAGTGTTGTAAGCAAAGTTGATGCCTTACAGCGCTTACAGCGCCGGAGACCGAAGTTCCATCCCGACTACGGGTGCTGTCTGTACGGAGTTTGTACGTTCTCCCCGTGACCTGCATGGATTTTCCCTGAGATCTTCTACACTCCAAAGACGTACAGGTTTGCAGGTTAATTGACTCGGTGTACGTGTAAATTGTCCCCAGTGTGTGTAGGATAGTGTTAGTGT
Source organism: Leucoraja erinaceus (assembly GCF_028641065.1). Classification (NCBI taxonomy): domain Eukaryota; kingdom Metazoa; phylum Chordata; class Chondrichthyes; order Rajiformes; family Rajidae; genus Leucoraja; species Leucoraja erinaceus. Next base: position 10,527,314 of record NC_073379.1, read on the forward strand.
GCGGGGATCGCTGGTGGGCGCGGACCCAGTGGGCTGAAGAGCCCGTTTCCACTCCGTATCTCTAAACTAAACTAAATGGGGTGGGAGATGGCAACCTCCACGTGGTCCGTCCTGTTTCAACGAATGCAATCAACCTGGCGTGCACAATCAAATAGATCAAATACAACAAGTTGTGCTACACCTTTAGGCTGTGCACGCCATAAGCAGGAAGAAGAACTAAACTAAATCTAATGCCACATCTCAGCCTTCTACGCAATAGAGATAAAATCCATAGCCTGTCCACTCTCTCTGTATAACTCAAGCCCTCCGTCCCAGCGACAATCTGGCAGATATTTTCTGCACCCTCTCCAGTTTAAACTCTCTAGTTTAAAGACCTTCTCCCTATTGCTAGGTAACCAGGACTGCACAGGATTCGGATAGATCATATTAAAACCTTACAGGGATCTTACAGGGATATGGTTAAACCATAATGTTCTGGAGGAACTCAGCGAGTCAGGCAGCATCTGTGAAGGGAACGGACTGATGACCTTTTGGGTCGAGACCCTCCTTCAGACCTACATGGAATTGGGTATCTCCTGTGCAGATAATTGGGATAAGTCTGAAGAAGGATCTCGACCCGAAACGTCACCCATTCCTTCTATCCAGAGATGATGGATCTTATAGAAACATATAAAATTATCAAGGGATTGGACAGGCTAGATGTGTCCCGATGTTGGGGGAGTCCAGAACCTGGGGTCACATTTTAAGAATCAGGGGTAGGCCATTTAGGACTGAGATGAGGAAAAAAAAACTTTTTCACCCAGAGAGTTGTGAATTTGTGGAATTCTCTACCACAGAAGGCAGTGAGGGCCGATTCACTGAATGCATTTAAGAGAGAGGTTGATTGAGCTCTGAGGGCTAGCAGAATCAAGGTGTATGGGGAGAAGGCAGGAACGGGATACTGATTGTGGATGTTCAGCCATGATCACATTGGATGGTGGTGCTGGCTCGAAGAGCCAAATGGCCTCCTCCTGCATCGATTGTCTATGTATCTACGTACCGATGCTGCCTGTCCCGCTGAGTTGCTCCAGCTTTTTGTGTCTATTGAGGCAAACAATATCCTGCCAGATTGTTGAAATGGTATGAATCGTAGCAAGGGCCCAGAAGTGTTGGGCTCAACTTCCTAACATTGGGTTTCTCATTTAACGCACGTAATGCTCTTTGCTTTTATCCGCCTGAAATCACGGTGTCATTTAATTCCAGGTCAACAATGGTCCAAGCCGCACAGTCGGGCGACTAGAAAGAAACTAACAATGAATGACATCAAAGAGTTACTTATTAAGTGAATCACATTCCTTATTTCCCAAATCAGTGCGGCAGCGCTGCCTTGATTGTGCCTGAACTCTGCTGATAAACTCGCTGCAGTAACCCACGCACAGATAGAACAGGGCACATCAAGTCAGTGTGGCTGTGTACAGAGACTTACCAGCAAGGAAGGCTGCTGTGCCCAGTGCACCAGAGTAGAACGACATGTTAGTTAGATAAGTAATTAGATAGTTAGTTTAGTTAGTTTGTTAGTTTAGTTTAATGTCACGTGTGCCAAGGTACAGTGAAAGGCTTTTGTTGCGTGCTACGGAGGGGTTAGGAGGGAAGAGATACATCAGCCACGATTGAATGGCGGAGTAGACTTGATGGGCCAAATGGCCTAATTCTGCTCCTATCACTTATGACCTATCCAATCAGCGGAAATACAACACATGATTACAATCGAGCCATTTACAGTGCGCAGATACATGATAAGGGAGTAACGTTCAGTGCAAGGTAAAGCCAGTAAGGTCCGATCAAGAATAGTCCGAGGATCTCCAATGAGGTAGATAGTCGTTCAGGACATGTCCATTGTCACTCATGCTTGCCAGCACGTACAGCCTTGTCTACGGGTGCTGTCTGTACGGTTTGTATGTTCTCCCCATGACCTGTGTGGGTTTTCTCCGGGTGCTCCGGTTTGCTCCCACACATCCAGGTTTGTAAGTTAATTGGCTTGGTAAAATTGTAAATCGTCCCGATTATGTGTAGGATAGTGGAAGTGTGCGGGGATCGCTGGTCGGAGCGGACTCTGTGGGTCGAAGGGCCTGTTTTCATGCTGTATCTCTGAACAAAGGGGAAGATACAGAGTGCAGAATATAGTTCTCAGCATTGTAGCGCATCAGTTCCAGAGACAAAGTCCAATGTCCGCAATGGGGTAGAGGTGAATCGGACAGCACCCTAGCTTATGGAAGGGCCGTTCAGAAGCCTGATAACAGAGGGGAAGGAGCTGTTCCCGAGTCTGGTGGTGCGCGCTTTCAAGCTTCTGCTCCTTCTGTGGAGAAGAAGGAATGACCGGGGTTGGACAGGTTTTAGATAATGTTGGCTGCTTTTCCCGAGGCAGCGTGAAGTGTATAAAGTTAATGGTGGGGAGTCTATCGGTGTGACGGACTGGACTTTACCTAGAACCCTCTATGGTTGATAGGGCGTCCCGATGGCGCAGCGGTTGAGTTGCTGCCATTCAGCGCCAGAGTTGCGGGTTCGATCCTGACTACGGGTGCTGTCTGTACAGAGTTTGTACGTTCTCCCCGTGACCACGTGGGTTTTCTCCAAGATCTTCGGTTTCCTCCCACACTCCAAAGACGTACATGTTTGTAGGTTAATTGGCTTGGTGTAAATGTACATTGTCCCTAGTGGTCATATTTCTGCTGGATCTCTAAAACTAAAAATAAAACACTTTTGTGCATATCATTTGCCAAAAAAAAAAATCATCTTTTGACTCTTGACACGAGGAAAGGCAAGAATACAAATCAACGTTACAAGAACCAAACAGCATCACCTCAGTCTGACTGTGTTGACAATGATAATTATGTCACTTGTCTGAAGAATGGTCTCCAAAACATCCCCACGTCCTTCTCTCCAGAGATGCCGCCTGTCCCGCTGAGTTACCCCAGCATTGTGAGTGTCTTCGACAATTACGCTACATTGTGTAGCAGCAAAGCAATCAACGGTCCGGTGCGGTATGTGAGTGTTCCTGTCCGCATCCATCTTAGAACCTCCAAACTCACGAGCGACTAGTCTTATTAGACGTAATGACGTCAAGTTGGGAAAAGGGGAAGTACAACGGGATCTGGGGGTCCTTGTACATCAGTCTATGAAAGTAAGCATGAAGGTACAGCAGGCAGTGAAGGAAGTGAATGGCATGTGGGCCTTTATAACAAGACAAATCGAATACAGGAGCAAAAAGGTCCTTCTGCAGTTGTTCAGAGCCCTAGTGAGACCACACCTGGAGTATTGGGTGCAGTTTTGGTCCCCTAATTTAGGGAAGGACATTCTTGCTATCGAGGGAGTGCAGCGTAGATTTACAAGGTTAATTCCCGGAATGGCAGGACATATGCTGAGAGAATGAAGCAGCTGGGCTTGTACACTCTGGAGTTTAGAAGGATAAGAGGGGATCTCATTGAAACATATAAGATTTTTAAGGACTTGGACACGCTAGAGGCAGGAAACATGTTCCCGATGTTGGGGGAGTCCAGAACCAGGGCCACAGTTTAAGAATAAGGATTAAGCCTTTTAGAACAGAGACAAGGAAACAATTTTTCTCACAGAGAGTGGTGAGTCTGTGGAATTCTCTGCCTCAGAGGGCCGTGGAGGCAGGTTCTCTGGATGCTTTCAAGAGAGAGTTAGATAGGGCTCTTAAAAATAGCGGAGCCAAGCGATATGGGGAGAAGGCAGGAATGGGGTACTGATTGTGGATGATCAGCCGTGATCACATTGAATGGCGGTGCTGGCTCGAAGGGCCAAATGGCCTACTCCTGCACCTATTGTCTATTGTCTATTGAATTGCTGCTATACTGGCACACAGCCAACTGCAGGCACTGGGAGTCGGATGTAGAGTAATGGACTATTGGCAGGAAGACAACATTACTATAGCTGAGTCTGGTGTCGAGACAACAACCTCTCTCTCAATGTCAGCAAGACAAAGGAGATAGTGATGGACTTCAGGAAGTGAAGCGGTTCACATACCCCAACTTGCACGTACGGTGCCGAAGTAGAGATTGTTGAAAGCTTCAAGTTCCTAGGATTCAATATCAATAACATGGTCTCCTGGACCACCCATATTGAAGCCATGACCAAGAAAGCACACCAACACCTCCACTTCCTCAGAAGGCGTAGGAAGTTCAGCATGTCCCCAACAACTCTCACCAACTTCTACAGATGCGCCATGGAAAGCGTTGTATCGGGATGCATCACAGCACGGTTTGGGAACAGCTCCATCCAAGACCGCAAGAAATTGCAGAGAATTGTGGACGCAGCCCAGACCATCACACAAACCAACCTCCCTTCCATTGACTCCATCTACACCTCACGCTGTCTCGTCGAGGCCAACAGCATAATCAAGGACCAGTCTCACCCCTGGCCACTCCCTCTTCTCCCCTCTCCCATCGGGCAAAAGCATAGCAGTGTGAAAACGCACACCTCCAGATTCAGGGGCAGTTTCTTCCCAGCTGTTATCAGGCAACTGAACCATCCTACCACAACCATCGAGCAGTGCTGAACTACTGTCTACCTCATTGGTGACGCTCGGACTCTCATTGATCAGGCTTTGCACTAAACCTAGCACTGCGACTGGTCAGCACGCAACAAAAGCTTTTCACTGTACCTCGGTACACGTGGCAATAAACTAAACTGTAACTGAATGGATCGACAGCAAGCTGACTCTTAATTCTTTGGATCTTGCAAGGAATTACATGTACTTAATTGACAGCACAAAATCTGCCAAGCAGACCAACAGCAGTACTCATGTTCCATATCAACCTCTTCTCACACAAACTCTAACACACACAGAATGAACAGCACAAGAGAACATTTGGAGCCCGAAGAAGCGTCTGGAGCCGAAATGCCACCTGTCTGTCTCCTCTAGGGATGCTGCCTGACCCACTGAGTTACTCCAGCATTTTGCGTTCTACACAAGATTCCAGCGGCTGCTGCTCCTTGTGTGTAGAATATTTGGGCCACTGTGCCTGCAGACGCTCTGTGGTTACTTCGTTTAGTCTATTGTCACGTGTACCGAGGTACAGTGAAAAGCTTTAGTTACGTGCTAGCAGAAAAACAATACATGATTACAATCAAGCCATTCACAGTGTATGGATACATGATAAGGGAATAGCGTTTAGTGCAAGGCACTGCCCTTCCCCCCATATTTCAAAACATTTATGTCATGATCATATTGCCTAAATTTTCAGGTTAATCTTACCAATATTCCTGGTCTCACACAAGCCATTGAAAGATACAGCAGTAATATTAGTCCAAGTGGGAGAGTCTAGGACTAGAGGTCATAGTCTCAGAATTTCTTTAGTCAGATGGTGGTGAATCTGTGGAATTCTTTCCACAGAGGGCTGAGGAGGCCAAGTATCTTTCAGCCCATTGAATCCATGCCTCTTCTTCTTCTTACCGAGTCCACATCACAAGATTGAAAGCTGTTCAGCCAGGGCTGAACACACTTCTCGGCATCTGTGTACAATGGTGTCTGTCTTGTCCCTTCTTGTGCGTGGTGGTGGAAAGATTGGTGGAGACAGGGGGCCGCGACGTGAACGCTGTTTCCTATACACTCATTTATATCAATCTTTCTTTTTCATTCTCCCCGCCGTCTCATCAACTGCCCCGCAAAATTTCACCACCCCCTACACCAGAGGTTCCCCGGGCAACTTTAATAGCACATAACAATGTAATTTCACTTATTTATGAACAACTAATGATGAACAGATACCGGTATACCAGAACCAAACACAGTCAGTCAATGAGAAAAAATAGGTACAAATCCAGAATCAACACATTTACCCCCTGGGTAGGCGAAATGTACCCCCTGGGTAGGCGAAATTTACCCCTAGGGTGGGAACCCTTGCCTTAAACATTCCAGATGATTTGCCTAGCAGCCGATACATCCGTTCAGTTCAGTTTAGTTTATTGTCAGACGTACAGTGAAAAGCTTTTGTTGCGCGCTAACCAGTCAGCAGAAAGACAATACATGATTACAATCGAGCCGTTCACAGTGTACAGATACATGATAAGGGAATAACGTTTAGTGCAAGGTAAATCCAGCAAAGTCCGATCAAAGGGTAGTCTGAGGGTCATCGAAGAGGGAGTTAGTAGTTTGGCATCTGAACTACATGTTTGTGGTGTGGGAGGGAATCAGAGCACCCATGGGAAACCCAAGCAGGAACAGGGAGAACGTGCAGACTCCACGCAGACTGCAGCCAAGGTCAGGATCGAGCCAGGGGTCTCGGGCACTGAGAGGAAGTTGCTCCGTCAGCTGCGCAACCGGGCCACAAGACACCTCCCCCACAACTTGGCAACATAGGCTTCCTAACTTGAGGCACATGGTCGAGAAAACCTTGACACAAATTAACTTACCATCTGAAGAATAAACGGAGTCAACGAAAACCACAGCCAAGAAGTACCAGATTAACCAGAGTGCCGCCATTGTTGGATCCAAATTGATCTGTAAGAGAAAGATCCACATTAAACTTCATATCCTCCAACACGTTTTGTCTCCCTCAGTCAACCTGCTGTCGTTCAGTGTCTCTGCCACAAGTTAAATTTCCCTTGGGCAGCTTACAACCCAGCGATACGAATATTGATTTCTCCAACTTCAAGTAAACCTTGCTATCCCTCTCTCTCTCCGTTCCTCACCCACCCTAGTCGTCGTACTAGTTTCACTGTCATCCTGTTGTGTTCGTCTGTCTGTATCACTCCTTATCACCCAGCCCACAGCCAACAATGGACCATTGTGGGCTCCACCTTTCCCTGATCATCGTGACGTTTTTTTGCATATCTTTCATTCATATATTCTACATCTCTCTCTACATCACCGTCTGTATCTCTCGTTTCCCTCTCCCCTGACTCTCAGTCTGAAGAACGGTCTCGGCCCAAAACTTCACCCATTCCTTCTGTCCAAAGACGCAGCCTGTCCCGTTGAGTTACTCCAGCCTTTTTGTGTCTATCTGGGGGTTTAAACTAATCTGGGAAATCATAGTCACAGATAAGAAAATGAATGCAAGTATAGAGAGGAGAGTAAGAAAAATCTAGTAAATAGGAGAGGCTGGGGAGGACAAGGAGTGAAGGTCTGACATGTTAACGGCCTGTCGCACGTAGGCGATTTTTTTTCGGTGACTGTCGGCGACAGTCACAGTCGTTGCAGGTCGCAGAAAAACCGGCGACTGGACTCCCCCTACGACAATGTCTACGGCAACTTACCACCTAGTCAACGTCAAGGTACAACGGACAACTGGCGACCCATTAGGACGTCCACCTAGGACCACCTACAACTGAAGTCAACCTACGTCCACACAGGCGACAACCTACGACCCTGTCGGTGACAACTGAAGACAATTCAGTTGCCGGTACCTGTCGCCGGTTGACGTTGGTAGTCGCTGATGGAATTCACCAAAGTCAGCACTGGCGACAACAAACATCACCTGGTGACAACCTGCGTCACCTGGCGACAACCAGCGTCACCTGGCGACAACCAACGTCACCTGGCGACAACCTGCGTCACCTGGCGACAACCAACGTCACCTGGCGACAACCTGCGCCACCTGGCGACAACCTGCGCCACCTGGCGACAACCTGCATCACCTGGCGACAACCTGCGCCACCTGGCGACAACCTGCGCCACCTGGCGACAACCAACATCACCTGGCGACAACCTACGTCACCTGGCGACAACCTGCGTCACCTGGCGACAACCTGCGCCACCTGGCGACAACCAACATCACCTGGCGACAACCAACGTCACCTGGCGACAACCTACGTCACCTGGCGACAACCAACATCACCTGGCGACAACCCACATCACCTGGCGACAACCTGCGCCACCTGGCGACAACCTGCGTCACCTGGCGACAACCTACATCACCTGGTGACAACCTACGTCACCTGGCGACAACCTGCGTCACCTGGCGACAACCTGCGTCACCTGGCGACAACCTGCGTCACCTGGCGACAACCTGCGTCACCTGGCGACAACCTGCGTCACCTGGCGACAACCTGCGTCACCTGGCGGCAACCATCATCACCTGGCGACAACCAACATCACCTGGCGACAACCAACATCACCTGGCGACAACCAACATCACCTGGCGACAACCAACATCACCTGGCGACAACCAACATCACCTGGCGACAACCTGCGTCACCTGGCGACAACCTGCATCATCCTGGCGACAACCTGCATCATCCTGGCGACAACCAACGTCACCTGGCGACAACCTGCGTCATCTTGGTGACAACCAACATCACCTGGCGACAACCTGCATCACCTGGCGACAACCTGCGTCACCTGGCGACAACCTGCGTCACCTGGCGACAACCTGCGCCACCTGGCGACAACCTGTATCACCTGGCGACAACCAACATCACCTGGCGACAACCAACGTCACCTGGCGACAACCTGCGTCACCTGGTGACAACCTGCGTCACCTGGCGACAACCTACCACAGCACCTACGACAGGAGAAGACAAGCTACGTCAAGCCCACAGTCGCCCAAAAGTTTTGAACGTTTCAATATCCAGCGGCAACCAGAAAAAGGTTCTGACTCTTTAGGCAACTTGAGGAGACGACTAATGACCATACAGGTGTCACCCCGCGACCACGTGGCGACAGCCTAGTCACCTGTAGTCGCCAAAAAAAAAATCGCCTAAGTGGGACAGGCCCTTTAAGTTGCATTTTCTTTCCTGCAAGAAGTTGGACAGGAACTGATGCACTTAGAGCATGGATCGGCACATTGGACTGTGATATTAGTCCTAGTGGGAGGGTCTAGAACTACAGGTCATAGCCTCAGAATTACAGGATATTCTATTAGGAAGGAGATGAGGAGAATTTTCATTAGCCAGAGGGTGGTGAATCTGTGGAATTCATTGCCACAGAAGGCTGTGGAGGCAAAGTCAGTGGATATTTTTAAGGCAGAGATAGATAGATTCTTGATTTGCAAGGGGTTATGGGGAGAGGGCAGGAGAATGGGGTTAGGATGGAGAGAAAGATCAGCCATGATTGAATGGCGGTGAAGACTTGGTGGGCCGAATGGCCTAATTCTACTATCACATGATCTTATGATGATAAATATTACAGTGACATGGTTGAGGAATGGGTGGATCTGGCAGCTCAATGTCCTAGGGTCTAAAGGCTACCGAGATGACCCACTCAGATAGGATGGGTCCATAGGTCAAAGTCATAAATGGGAAAAGGCTGTCTGACCCACTGAGTTATAGAGTCATAGAGAGATACAGTGTAGAAACGGGCCCTTCGGCCCAACTTGCCCACGTGTCCCAGCTACACTAGTCCCACCTGCCTGCGTTTGGTCCATATCCCTCCAAGCCTGTCTTATCCATGTACCAAGAGTTACTCCAGCTTTTTATCTTCTGATTTCAATGGCGCCAGCCAGGAACCCTGTAACGTTGATTGGGAGAGTTTGCATGGAAATTACATCTGGCAAGTGGGAGGCTTTCACAAGTGAGATAAGAAGAAGTCGGGGACAGCATGTTCCAGTGAAAGGCATGGCTGGCAGACAGGCAGGTTCAGGGAACCTTGGCTGATAAGAAAAATCAGAAAAATAGGATATGCCAGGTAGGCAAAAGGTATCAAGTAAGGAGTAGTGGGCATGTGACAGTACCCTTAAGGGGATAACTAACAAGGCAAAAATCATACGTTGGGTGACACGATGGCGCAGCGGTAGAGTTACTGCTTCACAGTGCCGGTGACCCAGGTTCAGTCCCGACTACGGGTGCTGTCTGTACAGAGTTCGTACGTTCTCCACGTGACCTGCATGGGTTTTCTCCGCCATCTTCGGTTTCCTCCCACACTCCAAAGACGTGCAGGTTTGTAGGTAAATTGGCTTGGTTTAAATGTAAATTGACCCTAGTGAGTGTAGGATAGTGTTATTGTGCGGGGATCGCATGTCGGTGTGGACTCGGTGGGCCGAAGGGCCTGTTTCCATGCTGTGTCTCAAACTAAACATGTGATATAACATGTGATAAGTCTGGCAGACAGGATGCAGAAGAATTTTGAAAGCTTCCATAAGTGTACTAGGAGCAAAAGGTCTAGCCTTAAGGATCAGTGTGGTGATCTGTGCATGGAACCATAAGAAATGGGAGAGGTCTTATACTTCTCTTCTGTATTTACCGTGGAGAAAGAAACAGAAACTAACGAGTTCAGCGAAAGCCACAGTGAAATGGAGCATGTTAGCATTAAAGAAAGGAGGCGCAGGCTTTGGAGAGGATGCAGAAGGTCATAAGGAATAGGAGCAGAATTAGGCCATTCGGCCAAACAAGTCCACACCGCCATTCAATCATGGCTGATCTATCTCTCCCTGCTAACCCCATTATCCTGCCTACTCCCCATAGCCTCTGGTACTAGGTTTACCAGCATGCTGCCTGCATGAGAAGGTAAGGGTGGCTGGTCAAACTTAAGATTGTTTTCTCTGGAGTGTCAGAGGCTAAGACCTGATCGAAGTATGAAAAATTATGAGAGGCTTAAATCGGGTAGACTGCTTAGTTTAGTACAGGTACAGCACGGAAACAGGCCCTTCTGCCCACCGAGTCGGCGCCAACCACTGATCCCCGCACACTTGCACTATCCTGTGTTGTGGTGTTTTATGCAACACTCCCCTCGCCTTCATCTCCACTGAAGACAGACACAAAATGCTGGAGTAACTCAGTGGGACAGGCAGCATCACTGGAGAGAAGGAACACCCGGATGATTCTTAAGGGGTTGGACACACGCTAGACTGCAGGAAGATTGTTCCCGATGTTGGGGAAGTCCAGACAATTGACAGGGGGTCACAGCTTAAGGATAAGGGGGAAATCCTTTAAAACCGAGATCAAGAACTTTTTTCACACAGAGAGTGGTGAATCTCTGGAACTCTCTGCCACAGAGGTCTAGTTGAGGCCAGTTCATTGGCTATATTTAAGAGGGAGTTAGATGTGGCCCTTGTGGCTAAGGGGATCAGGCCTTATGGAGAGAAGGCTGGTACGGGATACTGAGTTGGATGATCAGCCATGATCATATTGAATGGCGGTGCAGGCCGAAGGGCCAAATGGCCTACTCCTGCACCTATGTTTCTTTGTTTCATTATTCTCTTGAACTGCCCGTCTGAAGAAGGGTCTCGACCCGAAACGCCACCCATTCCTTCTGTCCAGAGGCGGTGCCTGTCCCGCTGAGCTACTACAGCATCTTGTGTGCATCTTTGGTGTAAACCAGCATCTGCAGTTCCTTCCTACACATTTCGGCTGCCCCGCTGCAAGATCTCCTCAAGGTATGCCCACTTTGAAGAAGTTCTCCTCCTCTCTCCGACGAGGGTTCTACAACATCCTCTCTCGCTGCTCCCCCTCTGTGATTCGTCTTGCCCTCCGACACTACGACCGCCTTTTAAACCAGACTTGCGACAACAGGAAGAAGGGTCTCGACCCGAAATATCACTCATTCCTCCTCTCCACAGGTGCTGCCTGTCCCGCTGAGTTACTCCTGCACTGTGTGTCTATCTCCTTCATATCTACCCCGGGATATGTCCTGTCCCACCAGCAAGACTGATCAAGTAGAGTTACTTGTTCAATGGTTGGCAATTGGGCAGGAGCTACTCATGGGAATCCTATGCCTTAGGTCAGAAGGAATAGAAGTGGAATTAGCCCATTTGGCCCATTAAGTCTACTCTGCCATTCAATCATGGCTGATCTATCTCTCCCTCCGAACCCCATTCTCCTGCCTTCTCCCCATAACCTCTGACACCGCACTAATCAAAACCAATTCATTGGGCGTTGGGTCCCAGTCAAACATCTGCCAGGAACAATTAATAAATTGAACTGCCAGTTTGGGATATCTATGGGATAGACACATAGACAATAGGTGCAGGAGTAGGCCATTCGGTGCTTCGGGCCAGCACCGCCATTCAATATAATCATGGCTGATGATCCAAAATCAGTACCCCGTTCCTACTTTCTCCCCATATCCCTTCATTCCGTTAGCCCTAAGAGCTGAATCTAGCTTTCTCTTGAAAACATCTAATATTGGCCTGCACTGCCTTCTGTGGCAGAGAATTCCAAAGATTCACGACTCTCTGGGTGAAAAGGTTTTTCCTCATCTCCGACGTAAATGGCCTACCCCCTATTCTTAAACTGTGACCCCTGGTTCAGGACTCCATCATCGGGAACATTTTTCCTGCATCTAGCCTGTCCAACCCCTTATGAATTTTAAATGTTTCTATAAGATCTCCTCTCATCCTTCTAAATTCCAGTGAATACAAGCCCAGTCGACCCATTCTTTCGTCATAGGACAGTCCCGCCAACCCGGGAATGAACCTGGTGAAGCCAACCACACTAGACTCAGCGCAGCTGGTGGGGGCACTGCTTCACAGCGCCAGTGACCCGGGTCCGATCCTCACTACTGGTGCTGTCTTTATGGAGTTTGTACGTTCTCCCTGTGACCGCGTGCATTTTCTCCGGGTGCTCCAGGTTTCTCCCACTTCCCAAAGACGTACATGTTTAGAGGTGGTTAGCCTTTGGTAAAAAAATGTGTAAATTGTCCCTCGTGTGTGGGATAGTGCTCGTTTAATTTAGTTATACAGCGCGGAAACAGACCCTTCGGCCCACCAGCGATCCCCACACACTAACACACACACACTACCCTACACACACACTAGGGACAATTTGCAATTATACCAAGCCAAGTGTGGGAAGAAACGGGAGATCCACGCGGGTCAGAGGGAGAACATACAAACTCCGTACAGACAGCAGCCATAGTCAGGATGGAACTCGGGTCTCTGGCGCTGTGAGGCCGCAACTCTACCGCTGCGCCACCGTGCCGTGTACGGGGCGATCGCTGGTCGGCGCAAACTCAGCGGCCTGTTTCTGCGCCGTATCTCTAAAGGATGAAGTAAAGATTGTTGCTGTGCTCGAGGTCTCCTTATATACGAAGCAGATCGGTAGCATGCACTGTAGATACAGTAAATAATTGGGGCCTTTACTACAAACAGAACAGAGGAGTAAGCTGTAAAGGACTGGCTGCAACTGCACAAGTTGTCAGGGATTACACACCAAGTACACTGCATGCAGGTCATAGAGTGATACAGTGTGGAAACAGGCCCCTCAGCCCAACTTGCCCACAACGGACAACAATGTCCCACCTACACTAGTCCCACCTGCCTGCGCTTGGTCCATATCCCTCCAAACCCGTCCCATCCATGTACCTGTCTAACTGTCTAACGTTGGGATAGTCCCCACCTCAACTAGCTCCTCTGGCAGCTTGTTCCATACACCCGCCACCCTTTGTGTGAAAAAGTTACTCCTCAAATTCCTATTAATTATTTTCCCCTTCACCTTAAACCTATGTCCTCTGGTCCTCAATTCACCCACTCTGGGCAAGAGACTCTATGCATCTACCCGATCTATTCCTCCCATGATTTTACACAGGTCTCCTTCTGAAAGAGGTTTCAATCAAGGCAGCTCAGAGAAGGTTCTCTAGGTTGCTGGGTTCTTAGAAGCAACAACAAGCAGGATGAATAGGACCTCATATTTCACGGGCAGTTTATAACCCAGCAGTATGAATATTGATTTCTCCAACATCAAGTAACCCGTGCAATACCTGTCCTCGTGATTCATTTTATTGTTAGTCTGCCTCCTTTTCACCTTCCCCTCAGCCAAATGTAGAATGATCCATTCTTCATGTCTCCTTCTCCCCTGACTCTCAGTCTGAAGAAGGGTCTCGACCCGAAACATCACCCAAACCTCATCTCCAGAGATGCTGCCTGTCCCGCTGAGTTACTCCAGCATTCTACCAACTAACACTATGACCCCATTTTCAATGGACTTCCCAGGGAATGAGAACATGTTTATTCTTGTGGGAATGGCAAGAGCTGGAACATCAGGAGCTTTTAAGAGACATTGGACAGATATATGGATGGGAAGGTTTTAAATACTCAGTATGGACAAGGTGGGCCAAAAGGCCTGTTTTGTTGCCGTATAACTCTTGTGGCTCTATAACCAAGTTTCATAGCTTCAGACGGTGCGAGACGGTGCATTTAAAAAGGGGGGGGGGGTATCTCTAACCTTAAAGGGTTACAAATCTCTCTATATCAGAGGCTCAAACACCACTGTTGAAATGATTTGGAGCCTACTAAAAGGGTTAAAGGGAAACAGGCAGTAAAGTGGAGCTAAAACAAACATCAAACCAACCATCATCTTACCAAATCAGAATATGTCTTAGACTTGTTCCCATTTTTTTGGTTCTTAAATGATTTCTTACACCTCAAACATGACCTCACCATTGGGAAGATGAAGTTGACTCTTCCCCTCCGCACCAATGCCCACTTCCCTTTCCCCGCCAGCCTCTTGTACAAACATGGCTGTTCTACTTTCACAATGAGCAATCAAACACTCTCTGCCCTTCACCCTGTGGGGAGATACCCCCACCACAGTATCTTCATCTCGTCAGGATCATGACTAGCAAATGCCCACCTCTACTTTGTCCATCTTTTCTTAAGCAGATCTGGTTATTTTGTTGTGTTTAGGAAGGAACTGCAGATGCCGATTTAAACCGAAGATTGTTGGAGTAACTCAGCGGGTCAGACAGCATCTCTGGGGAAAAGCAATAGGTCTTAATAAGTCGCAAGAAGGGACTCGACCCGAAACGCCACCCATTGTCTCTCTCCAGAGATGCTGCCTCACCCACTGAGTTACTCCAGAATTGTGTGTTTATCTTCTGGTTATTTTTTTCACAACTTCAGTCAGCTTTTGACCAATTGGTGTAGGTTTATTATTGTCACCAGTGCCAAGATACAGTGGGGAAAAAAAGTGTCAGGGCTACAGAGAAAGTGCAGGCGTTGTTCCCGAGTCTGGTGGTACAGGCTTTCAAATGTTGGTATTTTCAGCCTGACGGGAGAGGGGAGAAGGGGGAATGAGCTGGGTTGTGAGTGGTCCTTGATTAAATTGACTGCTTTCCCGAGGCAGTGTGATGTGGGGGAAAGCTGGCCCGTGTGATCCCACTGGGCAGAGTCCACAACTTCATGCGGTCTTGGGCAGAGCTGTTGCCAAACCAAGCTGTGATGCATCCAGATTGAATGTGGAGGAAGTGACTGCGGTTGCTGGTTTAAACCGAAGATAGACACAGAAAGCTGCAGTAACTCAGCGGGACAGGCAGCATCTCTGGAGGGAAGGAATGGGTGACGTTTCGGGTCGAGACGCTTCTTCAGACTGAGTCAGGGGAGAGGGAAACGAGAGATATAGACAGTGATGTGGAGAGATATAGAACAAATGAATGAAAGATATGCAAAAATTGAACGATGATAAAGGAGACAAGCCATTGATAGGTGAGAACGAGTTACAGACAATGAGACTCAACAAGACGAGATGACCTGAAATGTGACACCTATTTCGTCTCTCCAGAGATGCTCATGTCCGGCTGAGATACTCCAGCATTTTGTGTTTGGCTTCATGCATCAGGATAAGATGCTGTTTACAGTGCATCTGTAGAAATTGCTACTAGAGCCTCATAATTCTTGCATGATCTAATCTACCAACCTGTAGACATGCATTCTATTTCCATCACAAAAGACGGGAAACTTAAATCAGGTAATCGCATAAATATTGACTTAAGAAGCACTAGTGACCTCAAAACCAGTGGGTCACAAACAATTAGTTCTCTAACATGTACAAGGGAAAGAGATTTGTCAGTCTCGCCCACTCACCATTCTTATCCCACAGCGACGTGGTTGACTCATAGCAGCAAAGTACAGGAGCAACGGGGTTTTTAACATTAGTTTATGCTTTCGTTTAGTTTATTGCAACGAGTACCGAGGTACAGTGAAAAGTCTAGTGTTAGTTTAGAGATACAGCACGGAAACAGGCCCTTCGGCCCACCGAGTCCACGCCGACCAGCGATCCCCGCACACTAACACTATCCGACACACACAGTCAGGACAATTTATAACATTACCAAAGACAATTAACCTGCGAGTCTGTGTGCCTTTGGTGAGTGGGAGGAAACCGGAACACCCGGAGAAAACTCACAGGGAGAAGGTACAAACTCCGTACAGACGGCACCCGTAATCGCAATCGAACCTGGGTCTCTGGCGCTGTGAGGCAGCAACACTACCGCTGCGCCACCTTGACGTCCCAAAGCTTTTTTGTTGCGCGCTATCCAGTCAGCGGAAAGACTGTACATGATTACAATCAAGCCGTCCACATTGTACAGATACTGGATAAAGGGAATAGTGTTTAATTCAAGATAAAGTCCAGTGTGTTTAACATTAGATATCTGTACTGAAGTACAACATCAGATCTAAAGCTGCAAGTTTAATGAGTTTGGTGACAGCTTTCCCTGGTGCAGAAATAAACTATTATTGATTTAATTATTAAAATAAATAGTAATCTGATCCACTTGTACTTTTAGTTCTTGGATCAATTTAAGATTGCAATAGACAACAGACGATAGATAATGGACCATAGATGCAGGAGGCCATTCGGCCCTTCGAGCCAGTACCGCCATTCAATATGATCATGGCTGATCATCCACAATCAGTACCCCGTTCCTGCCTTCTCCCCATATCCCCTGACTCCGCTATCTTTAAGACCTCTCTCTCACTCTCTCTTGAAAGCATCCAGAGAATTGGTCTCCACTGTTTTCTGAGGCAGAGAATTCCACAGATTCACAACTCTCTGTGTGAAAAAGTGTTTCCTCAGCTCCATTCCAAATGGCTTACCCATTAATCTTAAACTGTGGCCCCTGGTTCTGGAATCCCCCAACATCGGGAACATGTTTCCTGCCTCCAGCCTGCCCAAGCCCTTAATCTTATATGTTTCAATAAAATACCCTCTTATCCTTCTAAATTCCAGAATATACAAGCCCAGCCGCTCCATTCCATCAACATATGACAGTCCCGCCATCCCAGGAATTAACCATGCTGTACTTCCTCAAATTAGGGGACCAAAACTGCACACAGTACTCCAGGTGTGGTCTCACTAGGGCAACTGTACAACTGCAGAAGGACCTCTTTGCTCCCATACTCAACTCCTGGTGTTACAAAGGCCAACACGCCATTCGCTTTCTTCACTGCCTGCTGTACCTGCATGCTTCCTTTCAGTGACTGATGAACAAGGACTCCCCAGATCTCGCTGTACTTCCCCTTTTCCCAACTTGATACCATTCAGATAATAATCTGCCTTCCTGTTTTTGCCACCAAATTGTGGCAGATGACGCGATTTAGATTATTTTCCCTTGGCGCTGCCTTATTTACACCATATTGTACAGTTACCACCACCATATCCTTGCTGAGATTAACCAGATGGTTTTATGCGAACTGTACTCTGCTCTGCAGACTCGCGTCTACTCTTCACACATAAATTATACTTCGTCAAACCTTCCCCCATCCAAATTAACATCCTGCGTGCCAGCTGATCACTAATTAAAATCCAATCTCAGGAGAAATCACGCAACTGAAGCAACTTAATTTAAAGCTCAGCCTAATTTCCACGACTGTTGGAAGTTACATCTGCTCAATATTCTCACAATCATTCCGACCAAGAAAAAGATGACCACGGTCACAAGAGAAATGGACAGGCACTTCAGTGATCACAGCAGAGTTTAGCCTGAAGAAGGTTCTCGACCTGAAACATCGTCACCCATTCTTTCTCCCCAGAGATGCTGCTAGTCCCACTGAGTTACTCTAGCTTTTTGTGTCTATCTTAGTTTAGTTTAGTGATACATCAATGGAGACATGGAGAATAGTGTGGACTATATCAGCTCGGCAATCGTTTCGCTGGACACCTCCACTCAGTCCGTTTAAACCTACCTGATCTCCCGGTTGCCAAACACTTTAACTCCCCCTCCCATTCACACACTGGCCTTTCTGTCCTGGGCCTCCTCCATTGTCAGAGTGAGGCCCAGCGCAAATTGGAGGAACAGCACCTCATATGTCACTTGGGCAGCTTACACCCCAGCGGTATGAACATTGACTTCTCTAACATCAAGTAACCCTTGCTTTCCCTCTCTCTATCCCTCCCCTTCCCAGTTCTCCGACCAGTCTGACTGTCCCCGACTACATTTTATTTCTGTCTGCTTTGTTACCTTCTCCCAGTTGACAATGATCTTTTCTACATTTTCCTTGTTCCCCATCCCCTTTGATGTCTCGTTCTCACACCTTCCACTTCTTTATCTCTGTGTCGCCCCCCCCACCCCTCCCCTGACTCTCAGTCTGAAGAAGGGTCTCGACACGAAACGTCACCCATTCCTTCTCTCCAGAGATGCTGCCTGACCCGCTGAGTTACTACAGCATTTTGTGTCTATCTTCGGTTTAAACCAGCATCTGCAGTTCCTTCCTACACATGGAAACAGGCCCTTCGGCCAACCGAGTCCAAATCGAGATCGATGTTCTATGTTATCCCACTTTCTCACCCATACCCTGCTTGCAAGGGGAGGTTTACGCAGGCAATGATCCTACAAACACGCACGTCTTTGGGACAGAATCACGAAGTTCGACACATGAGCCACAATGTCTGATGTGTATAAAATTACAAAGGGGATACAGAGTGAAGACACAGAGTTTTTCCCCGATGTAGCAGAATCACAAATCCAAGCACCTACTGTAGGTTTGGGGAGGGGGGGGGGGGCAAGATTTAAAAGGAACCTGAGGGGCGACTTTTTCTACACAGAGGGTGCTGGGTGTATGGAACGAGCTGCCAGAGGAGGTAGTTGAGTCAGGTACTATAACAGCTGGCCGTGTGGTGCTAGTAAGTTCGTCTGTGATTTTGGGCTCAAGTTTCCGCCTGCATGTCAAAGACCTGCCGGTTTGTACGATAATTGGATCGATGGTGGACGTGGACTCCGTGGCCGATCGGCCAGTTTCTTCTAATAATAATAATAATAATAATAAAATATTTTATTGTCAGTGCACATAGGGGCAACGGGGTTTGGTATGCAACTTCCATCCGATGTCATAACTTAAACAACTAATAACATTTCGATTTAGATACCCCGGGAAACATGATTTATAAAAAAAGAACAGTAAAACAGTCCAAATGTGTCTGTGCCGGGTCGATGTGCAACGTGACCATCCGAGGGAGACAGTTCATGGGGGTGGGGGGCACTCAGCAGGGCCGGCTCAGAGCAGCTACAGCTCTGGGGATGAAATGTTGTATCTTTCAATCATTCATAGAGTGATACAGTGTCGAAACAGGCCCTTCGGCCCAACTTACCCACACCGACCAACATGTCTCAGCTAAATTAGTCCCACCTGCCTGCATTTGGCTCATATTCCTCCAAACCTGTCCTATCCATGTACCTGCCCAAATGCTTTTTAAAACGTTGTGATAACACTTGCCTCCTCCTCTGGCAGCTTGTTCCAGTTGCCCCTCAGGTTCCTATTAATTTTTTCTCCCCTCACCTTCAACCTCTGTCCTTTAGAGATACAGTGCAGAAACTGGCCCTTCAGCCCACCAAGTCCGTGCCGACCATCGATCCCCGCACATTAACACTATACTGCACACACTAGGGACAATTTTACATTTATACCAAGCCAATCAACATACAAACCTGCACATCTTTGGAGTGATGGAGGAAACTGGATTCCCTGCGTATTTACCCTCTCATGACCTTATACACCTCTATAATCAATAAAAACAAACAGCAAGTAAAAGACGCGTGGGCAGGGACATCGATAGTAGAGGTTTCGATGGATATAGGCCAAAGGCAAGCAAATGGGCAAGATGGGCAGAAGGGCCTGTTTCCCTGCTGTAGGATTCCCTGTTGGCTAAAACAAAATCCACCACTTCACAATGGTTGGAGTGCCCCCCATGAATGGTGTACCTCCAGTCACACTGTTCATCACAACTCCCAAACCAGCACGACGGCACAGCGGTAGAGATGCTGCGTTACACCGCTTGCAGCGCCAGAGACCCTGGTTCGGTCGGTCCTGACTACGGGTGCTGTCTGTACGGAGTTTGTACGTTCTCCCGCGTGATCTGTACGGATTTTGTACGTTCTCCCCGTGACCTGCGTGGGTTTTCTCCGGGATCCTCTGTTTCCTCCCACACTCCAAAGGGGTACAGGTCCGTAGGTTAATGGGCTTGGTATAATTGTAAATTGTCCCTGCACCCCCTCCACATACACACTGGATATCCTGCCATCAGGCAAGAGATATCGCAGCATCAAAGCCCGGACTGCTAAACAGCTTCCTGCCACAGGCTGTGAGGCTGCTAAACAGTCACTCTGCACTCACAGTCACCTGATTCTGAGGCTTGGCACGGACACTTTAATAACTGGCACTGGCCACTCAAATCAGCTGCCCCGGACATTTTTATGATTGGTTTTACTGTACTTTAACGTTGTTGTTTTACCTGCTTTTAACTATTTATACTGTTCCATCAGGGACTGGATTGTTTTTAGTGTTATTATGTGTGAAATGTTTTAAATTTCATGTGCGATGCTCCAGTATTCCCTGGGAAACGTCATTTCATTTTGCACTGTGCTTGCCAGATGACAATAAAGGTTGATTGATTGATTGATTGATTGATAGTGTGTGTAGGATGGTGTTAATGTGCGGGGGTCGCTGGTCGGCACTGGCCCGGTGGGCCGAAGGCCCTGTTTCCGCGCTGTATCGCTAAACTAAATGGAACAAAACAGTGGATCAATTGTCTCCATCCACTCTGGATATTTGGGCTTGGAAGGCGCTAGGCAGCCTCCTGCTGTCCCCCCCCACCCCATCCCACCCCACCCCACCCCCTGACTGCAGTATTGGCCTTCAGATCTCAAAACGTTTTCGTTTGGTTTTCTTAAAAAAGGATTTCACAAAAGAGGTCGTGCCTGGCCTGGATTCAGAAGCCACGAGAAATTGAAGCCGAGTTGTGTTGTTTACACACAGGGTTTGCCAGCAACAAGTTGATTTATTACGCTATTGACTTACATCTAACAGCTGACCTTAGAACTGCTCATTTTACTCAAAGTCAAAGTCAGCACACAGGCCTTTTTGTACTTGGGACCTGCTTTCAAACGCAGCGCTGGACATTAAACACACAAGAACTCTTCTGCCCACGTTCTGAACATGATTAGGGTGCACTCCATGAACTATGGATACACCAGGGCACTCTCACTTAATGCAATACTCATCAAAACTGCGGTGGTTTTAGTTTAGTTTAGAGATACAGCGCAGATACAGGCCCTTCGGTCCACCGAGTCCGCACCGTCCAGCGATCCCCGCACACTAACACTATCCTACACACACTAGGAACAACTTGATACTCGTACCAAACCAATTAACCTACATACCTGTACGTCTTTGGAATGTGGGAGGAAACTGGAGCACCCGGAGAAAACCCACGCAGGTCACAGGGAGAACGTGCAAACTCCATACAGACAGCACCCGTAGTAAGGATGGAACCCAGATCTCTGGTGCTGTAAAGGGCCTGTCCCACGAGCATGCTACTGCATGCAGCAAGCGCAACCTAATGTGGTCACTAGAGCCGTGCGGCCTCGCGCGGCCGGTCCCACTTTGATCGCCGTATGGAGTTGCGCAGAGCTGGTCCCGACATCGCACGGGGCTCAGAAAAACCAACACTGTCCATAATTCCGCGCGGCAACGGCCTGCCTGCTCGCAGCCGCATTGAGGCCGTACGCACCGCCTCGACGGGCGTGCGCAGCGTCTCAACGCCGTACGCAGCGTCTCGACGGCCTACGCAGCGTCTTGACGGCGTATGCCTTCGCTCGAACATCACATCAACTCGTACGGGATCACTCGACCTCCGCGCGGCCCCCGCTTCTGGTTTGGTCGCGCTTGCCGCATGCAGTCGCATGCTCGTGGAACAGGCCCTTAAGGCAGTAGCTCTACCGCTGCACCACCGTGCCACCCCAGATTGTGATGTTGGAAGCATGGCATCAACCTTCATACACAAATACCCATACTAACAAGTTAAAAATGATCTGATCCCCAGTTATCAATCTTGGTTGAAAACTAAATGTTGGTCAGGGAGACGGCAAGACTCATGTATTATTGCTGAAACAGCACCTCAATCTCCATAGAAGTTCAGTAAATCACCAAATGCTTCCACAGGTGTAGAGAGCGCACTGACTGGTTGCATCATGGCCTGGTTTGGTAACTTAAATGGCCAGGAGCAAAGGGATCTACAGAGAGCGGTGGACACTGCCTGGTCCATCACAGGTACCGACCTCCCCACCATCGAAGGGATCTACACGGGGCGCTGCCTCAAAAAGGCTGCCAATGTCAAAGATGCACAAGAGAAGACACAGAGCACTGGAGATGCACGCCACGCTCTCATCTCACCACCACCATCGGGAAGATGGTACAAGGATCTGAGTACCGTGACATCCAGGTTCATGAACAGCTTCTTCCCACCGACCATCAGGCTCTTGAGCCCAGCAAAACACTAACCACAACCCTGCCTCGGCAACCGTGATCTGCCATGGAGTTTGTTTTGGTTGCTCAAGGCACTTTGATTTGACTTTATTCTGGTCAGGCAACCTAATATTGCTGATTATTAATTCATTGTACTATTGATTATTACATATTGACATGTTATTCCATTAACAGACCTATAATGCTTCTGTAAATCAGAATGTCATTGTTCAGTTCCTGGTATATATATAACAACTTTCTTGACTTGGAATGTATTTATTAGCCTGTCATCTAGAATCTGTAATTAAAGCAGCACGGTGGTGCAGTGGTAGAACTACTACCATCGAG
This sequence comes from Leucoraja erinaceus, assembly GCF_028641065.1. Classification (NCBI taxonomy): domain Eukaryota; kingdom Metazoa; phylum Chordata; class Chondrichthyes; order Rajiformes; family Rajidae; genus Leucoraja; species Leucoraja erinaceus. Next base: position 10,550,053 of record NC_073379.1, read on the forward strand.
CGCCAGAGATCCAGGTTCGATCCGGACTACGGGTGCTGTCTGTATGGAGTTTGCACGTTCTCCCCGTAACCTGCGTGGGTTTTCTCTGAGACCTTCAGTTTCTCACCCACACTCCAAAGACGGACAGGTTTGTAGGTTAAATTAATTTGTAAAATTGTCCCAGTGTGCGTAGGGTAGTGCTAGTGTGCATGGAACGTTGGTCGGTGCGGACTCGGTGGGCCGAAGGGCCTAATTTTGCTCCTATCACTTATGAACAGGCCAGAGCAGAAACCCAGGAAAGCTGCCATATAGAGATGTGTCTTTCAATCAAGGTTTTTATGTAAGGCCTTTGGTTAAAGCATGAGATCCCATGGAAGATTAGGAGTATAACACAACATGTCAGCCATTCCGTCTCTCCAGCGATGCTGCCTGACCCGCTGAGTTACTCCAGCACTTTGTGTCTATTCAAATTTATGAATGGCAGTTTCACCTTTCATGAACGCGATTGAATGTTTTTTGAAGAATGACCGAATATTGGACGTGGATATTAACAGTGTTTCGTTTTTTACCGCAGACACAAAAAGCTGGAGTAACTCAGCTGGACAAGCAGCATCTCTGGGGAGAAGGAATGGGTGACGTCTCGGGTCGAGACCCTTCTTCAGACTGGTCAGGGATTAGGGAAACGAGATATATAGACGGTGATGTGGAGAGATAAAGAATTATAAATGAAAGATGTGCAAATAATGAATTTTTTGCATATCTACATCACCGTCTATATATCTCTCGTTTCCCTTGTCCCTAACCATCTGAAGAAGGGTCTCAACCCGAAACGTCACCCATTCCTTCTCTCCAGAGATGCTGCCTGTCCCGCTGAGTTACTCCAGCTTTTTGTGTCTATCTTCGGTTTAAACCAGCATCTGCAGTTCCTTCTTACACATTTTGTTTTTTAGTTTAGTTTAGAGATTCAGCGCAGACTCAGGCTCTCCGGCCCACTGAGTCTGCACCGACCAGCGATCCTCGCACCCCAACAGCATCCTAACACCGGAGACAATTTAAAATTTTACATTCATACCAAGCCAAATAACGTGCAAGCTTGTATGTCTTCAGAGTGTGAGAGGAAACCGAAGATCTCTGAAAAACCCCACGCAGGACACAGGGAGAACGTGCAAACTCCGTACAGACAGCACCCGTAGTCAGGATCGAACCCGGGTCTCTGGCGTTGTGAGGCAGTAGCTCTACCGCTGCGCCACCAGTTATTATGTTGAACGCATGGCATCAACGTACACACAACAAATGCCCACACTAACAAGTTAAAAATGATCTGATCCACATTCTGCAATCTTGCTTGAAATTTGAATGAAGCTGAAGAGCCAGAAGCTGATGGAATTGAACGCAAGTTACCGAACTGCGGAAGAGCGCTATGAGAATCAATGGCATAATTATGACTCGTGAGTCCCACAAGAATTTGCAGAAGAGCCACAACTATTTAATATATTTGAAAAGTGACCAAGAGATCTCAAGCCACATTTCCAAGTTGTCCAACACTACAAAGGGTACTAGCATGCAAAGCTCTGTGGATGGAAGCACTAAACCACCAATTAGCTAATGCACAAAACTGCAGTAAATAGACTTCAGTTTAAGCAAAGATAATTTATCCTTTTCTTAAGCCATATGATTTATTGGAACATAGAACAGTACAGCTATGGAACAGGCCCTTCAGTCCACAATGTTCATGTCGAACATGGTGCCAAGTTAAACCAATCTCCTTTGCCTGCACGTGATCCATGTTCCTCCATTCCTTGTATATCCATGTGCTTAATTAAAACCCTCTTAAAAACCACTGTCATATTTAGTTTAATTTAGGGATACAGCGCGGAAACAGGCCAGTCGGCCCACCGAGTCCGCGCCGACCAGCGATTCCCGTACACTAACACCACCCTACAGACACTATGGGACAATTTGACATTTAATACCACGTCAATGAACCTACAAAAACTGTGCCTCTTTGGAGTGTGGGAGGAAACCGAAGGTCTCGGCGAAAACCCACGCAGGTCACGGGGAGAACGTACAAACTCTGTACAGACAAGCACCCGTAGTCGGGATCGAACCCGGGGCTCACCCGTTGTACGCGCTGTAAGGCCGCAACTCTACCGCAGCGCCACCGTGCAGCCCTTTTTCCAGCTGAATGTCATCTTTCCTACAGGAGGGTGATAATCCCTCCACAATCCCACATCCCTCCTTGGGGATTGGCACCTTCTCTCCAGGAAGGATGGATTTCATCAATCAAAGTGTTGGACCCTGCCACCACTAATGCTGGGGATCTCTTGGGAGCCGCTGGAACCATCAAGACTCGATTAATACAGAATACTCAGTCAGTGGAAGACCAGCATAGAGTGGATGTGGAGAGGATGTTTCCACTAGTGGGAGAGTCCAGGACTAGAGGCCACAGCCTCAGAATTAAAGGATGTTCTTTTAAGAAGGAGATGAGGAGGATTTTCTTTAGACAGAGGGTAGTGAATTTGTGCAAGGCTGTGGAACCCATCAAAGGATATTTTTAAGGAAGAGTTAGATAGATTCTTGAGAAGTGCAGGTATCAGGGGTTATGGGGAGAAGGCAGGAAAATGGGGTTAAAAGGGATAGATAGATCAGACATGATTGAATGGCGGAGTAGACCTGATGGGCCGAATGGCCTAATTTTGCTCCTATCACTTATGAACAGGCCTGAGCAGGAAAGCTGCACTACAGAGATGTGTCTTTCAATCAAGGTTTTAACGCAAGGCCTCTGGTTAAAGCAAGATATCCCATGGAAGATTAGGAGTTTAAGATTAAGATTAGATGCAGTTTAATGTAGATAAATATGAGGTCATCCACTTTGGTGGCAAGAACAGGAAGGCAGGTTATTATTTGAATGGTGTCAAGTTGGGAAAATGGGAAGTACAACGGGATCTGGGGGGGTCCTTGTTCATTAGGCACTGAAAGTAAACAGGTACAGCAGGCAGTGAAGAAAGCTAATGGCATGTTGGCCTTCACAACAAGGAGTATTTGTGCAAAGAGGACCTTCTGCAGTTGTACAGGGCTCCAGTTAGACCACACCTGGAGTATTGTGTGCAGTTTTGATCCCCAAATTTGAGGAAGGACATTCTTGCTATTGAGGGAGTGCAGCGTAGGTTTACAAGGTTAATTCCCAGGATGGCGGGACTGTCATATGCTGAGAGAATGGAGCGGCTGGGCTTGTATACTCTGGAGTTTAGAAGGATGAGAGGGCATCTTATTGAAACATATAAGATTAGTACGAGTGTGGACACGCTAGAGGCAGGAAACATGTTCCTGATGTTGGGGGAGTCCAGAACCAGGGGCCACAGTTTCAAAATAAGGGGTAGGCCATTTAGAACAGAGATGAGGAAAAACTTTTTCACCCAGAGAGTTGCAAATCTGTGGAATTCTCTGCCTCAGAGGGCGGTGGAGGCCAATTCTCTGGATGCTCTCAAGAGGGAACGAGATAGAGATAAAGATAGCGGAGTCAGGGGATATGGGGAGAAGGCAGGAAAGGGGTACTGATTGTGGATGATCAGCCATGATCACATTGAATGGCGGTGCTGGCTCGAAGGGCCGAATGGCCTACTCCTGCGCCCATTGTCTATTGTTTATTGAGCTCTCGCCCAATATTATTTGGGAATCACCGGGTGCTTATAAATCTTGCTGTGCATAAATTGCTTGCTGCATTTTTTCGACATTTCGCAGCAATCCACACTGAAACAAATTAATTCATCTGCGCAGCAATCCACACTGAATGGCAAAATTATGCTGTGCAAATTGTTCCTTGCTGAAAATTGTCTGCAAAATCAGATCAACCGGGAGCCAACTTTAATGGGCCAAATTGAGCTGCATTTTTTTCGAATGGGATGCGGCCAAATTGTCAAGGGGCAAAAGCTTTGATGGCAAAATCTGATTTACCATCCATCTTATTGAAATTGTGGCAGCTCACATGGGTGGCACAGTGGCGCAGGGGTAGAATTGCTGCATCACAGCGCCAGAGACCCGGGTTCAATCCTGTCTACGGGTGCCGTCTGTACGGAGCTTGTACGTTTTCCCCGTGACCAGCGTGGGATTTCTCCGAGATCTTCAGTTTCCTCCCACACTCCAAAAACGCACAGGTTTGTAGGTTAATTGGCTTGGTATAAATGTCCAAATTCTCCCTAGTGTATGTAGGGTAGTGTTAATGTGCGGGGATCGCTGGTCAATAGACAATAGACAGTAGGTGTAGGAGTAAGCCCTTCGAGCCAGCACCGCTATTCAATGTGAGCATGGCTGGTCATCCCCAATCAGTACCCCGTGCCTGCCTTCTCCATATCCCCTGACTCCGCTATTTTTAAAGAGCCCTATCTAGCTCTTGAAAACGGACTTGGGGGATCGAAGGGCCTGTTTCCACGCTGTAACTCTAAACTAAATAAAAACTAACCACCATTTCTCTGGGCAATTGGAGATGAGCAATACATGCACAAAGTCCTCCTCTGCAGGAAAAATAACAGCTGTACTGCTCGTACAAATGCCAGAGGTCTAAGGAGCCAACTTTGGAACAAATGAAGACACAATATCGTAACTGAAGGAAATACATTGGCAGCAACAAATGAAACAGGGTCCTTTAAACAATCAAACTCATTTACTCCTCGGGCCAGAATGACTAAATTTAAATCTGTGCTGGGGCCTCAGTTATTTTCTCATCTGTGTTGTGGGCCTGGTTCAGTGACGGCATCCATTGTACCGCAGCAAAATCCACAGAAGATGAAAAGCCAGTTGTGCGGAGGACTGAAGGGAAACAAAGGTAGCAATTTTGTCAGATGGGAAGATAACCTTTTGGAAAATGGGATTATCTGCTATGGATCAGAAAAGCGAGGGGAAAACAGGGCTTTATAGAGGGATACACAGAATAAAATGCAGAGAAGGGTCGCGATGTCGCCATTCAACACACACAGAACGTTGGCATGGAAGTACAACCTAGAATAGTGCGGGCAATAAAGGCCTTTGGCGTAAAGGGAATGGAGTACAAAGGATGGCAAATCTTCGTTTAGTTTAGAGATACATTTAGATATGTGCTGGGTAACTCAGCGGGACAGGCAGCATTTCTGGAGAGAAGGGATGGGTGACGTTTCGGGTCGAGACCCTTATTCAGACTGGGCTCTCTGGTCAGTTGAAAATGTTCAATGTGTCCCAATACTTTTACCTTTTAGAAGGGTCTCGACCCGAAATGTCACCTTTTCCTTCTCTCCATAGACGCTGCCTCACCTGCTGAGTTTCTCCAGCATTTTTGTCTACCTTCGATTTTTCCAGCATCTGCAGTTCTTTCTTAAACCTCTCAACTTATACTTTAAGTTTAGAGAAACAGCATGGAAACTGGACCTTAAGCCCACCGAGTCCACACCAACCAGCGATCCCCGCACACTAACACTATCCTACACACACTAGGGACAATTTACATTTATACCAAGTATTCAAACCAAGCCAATTAACCTACACACCTGGATGTCTTTGGAGTGTGGGAGGAAACGGAAGATTCCGGAGAAAACCCACGCAGGTCACGGGGAGGACGTACAAACTCCGTACAGACAGCACCCGTGGTCGGGATCGAACCCGGGTCTCTGGTGCTGCAAGTGCTGCAAGGCAGCAACTCTACCGCTGCGCCACCGTGCAGCCCACCGCGCCGAATCTGTGGAATTCATTGCTGTAGGTGGATGTGGAGGCCAACGGGTATTTTTAAGGCAGAGACAGATAGATTCTTGATTAGTACGGGTGTCGGAAGGCAGGAGAGTGGCAGTATTAAAATTCAGCCTAATCTCCACGACCTTCCCAAGGCCCCCATATCTAATATTTACAAATATTCAGTCACGTACTGAGGCCCACCCAAAGCGCCATTCCCTGCTCAATAATCACTGTTGCTGAGTTTAGTTCAGTTTAGTTTCATGTTATGTGTCCTGGGGCGCAGTGGTGGAGTTGCTGCCTCACGGCGCCAGAGACCCGGGTTCTATCCTGACTACGGATGCTGTCATGTACGGAGTTTGTACGTTCTTCCCATGACACACACACATCATCATCAGCGGTCACTCGAAACAAGTATGCCTGTCCTCTCCTCTCCATAGGGTCGTCTTCTTCTGGGTCCGCAGATGTCTGTAGAGGCCGATCCGCGATCCACACACCTTGGTGCAACGCGGGCAGTGGAGTCTGGCAGTGGTTGGTCGTCGTCGAGCCCCCTTCTCTCTCTCTCCTTACGGTGCTGTCGCTTTGTCTCTGCGGCACGGCGTAGTTCCATTTTGTGACCTGCAGCACCTTCCCGCACGGATTTCCTCCAGGAACGCCTGTCCAGTGCAATGTGCTCCCAGTTGCTCGATGTGATGTGGAATTTCTTCAGACTGTTCTTGATGTTGTACTTGAAGCGTTTCTTTGGCCCGCCGGGGGCTCGCCGACCTTCCTTCAATTGAGAGTACAGGATGTGTTTGGGGAGACGCGTGTTGGACATACGGATGACATGGCCAGTCCATCGAAGTTGGTGCAAGAGGAGACTGGCAGTGGTTGGTAGTCGTCGAGCCTGTGGTGTCACCCGAATCTGCCAGTCTCTGGATTTCCACAGCCTTATCTGTCCACCAAGAGTTCTTTAGCTCCCTCACGCAGCTCTGGACGTCCGCCTTGGCTCTGGAGTGAGCCGCTCCTTTGGCTTTGCAGGTTGCATCATTTTGCCAGGCATGAAAGGCTTTCCTTTTCTTGGAGATGATCTGTTCTATCTCTGTGTCGTTCTCGTCAAACCAGTCCTGGTGTTTTCTGGACTTGTACCCATATAACCATATAACCATATAACAATTACAGCACGGAAACAGGCCATCTCGGCCCTACAAGTCCATGCCGAACAAAGTCCAAATGCCGAACACCCCAAGGGTGTTTTTACAGGTATCAAGGACAGTGGATTTGAGCCGGCTCCAGTGCCCTTCAATATCATCCAGATATTACTGTTGGAGGCTTTCTCCAGGAGAAGCCTGAAGTCGCTGCTGGGTGGCAGTTTCCTCCAGCCTTTCAATGTTCAGCCTTGGCCAGATCTGCTTCATTTGAATCCTCCTCTTCCTCTTAAGTTTGATAGACATCATGCAGCAGATGAGGCAATGATCAGTCCAGTAGTCATCTGTATCGATCATGGCCCTTGTGATGTCTACGTCACGGCGGTCCCTGGCTCACACAATGACATAGTCAATGAGATCCCACTGTTTGGTGCGTGGGTGTCTCCAAGATGCCTTTAGTTTGTTTTTCTGGTGAAAGAGGGTGTTAGGGATGATGAGGTTGTGCTGAGCACATTTGCTGAGAAGCAGAGCTCCATTGGAGTTGATGTTCCCGATGCCTCCCTTTCCTAAGGTACCCTTCCAGAGGTGTTGGTCCCGGCCAACCCTGCCGTTGAAGTCTCCGAGGAGAATAATCTTATCCTCCCTGAGGATTTAAGGCAATGTCTTGTCCAAGCAGGCGTGGAAGGTCTGTTTTGCTTCCTCTTCAGAGTCTGAAGTAGGGGCCTAGGCACTCACAACTGTTGCCACCTGGTTGTTGGCAAGCATCAGGCGGCTGGTCATGAGATGCTTACTGATTCCCACAGGAAGTTCAGAGAGGTGGCTGATGAGCTGGTTCCTGATGGTAAACCCAACACCATGGATCCTGGGCTCATCAGCAGCTTTTCCTTTCCAGAAGAAAGTGTAGCCACCCTTCTCCTCCTTCAGTTGTCCTTTGTCTGCCCGCCGGGTTTCAGAAAGGGCAGCTATGTCAATCCGGCATCTTCTCACTTCTCTTGCGATGATCGCGGTTCTCCTCTCTGGTCTGTTACTGGTTGCACTATGCATCAATGTGCGCACATTCCATGCTCCAAAGTTCATATTCATATTTCTGTGTTTACTTACCGCGTGTGGTGACATCTCCAGTCGGTAAGATTGAGGCAGGCTATTTTTAGGGCACCTTTTCTAGCCCTTTCCCCAAGTGGGGTGAGCAGAGTGGATCCTAAAGAGGACTGCTCAGTCGTGGGTGCAGCTGCCGCAGGGTTCTTCTGCCTCGTTCCAAGAGTCCAGCGTCTGAATCTAGCACCCACCGCCTGATGTGCCAGCTCATGTCTAGAGACTTCCCGATCTCACAATCCTGCCCCCGTCGCCACGCTGATCGCCACAGGACTTAATCCAGGGTGTTAGGGTGGATTCCCTATATGGAGGATGCCTGTGCGTGACTTTGTTTAACGTGGGGAGACTGTCAAGGACCCTGGGGTGGCTGTCTGTGCACCAGATCCGGGTCAGAATCCAGTGGCAGAATCCAGAGTCCAAGACGACCGGAGACCCTTTTCTGCTGCAGCCTTCATCCGCCTTGCCAGCCGTTGTGACGCTCCACTAAGGTCAGCCATCGTCCTCCGCCTGTTCCACCTTTGAGGTCTTGGTTGGATTGCTCTTTGTCGGAGACCTCCCCCTCGACCTCACCGCCAAGGGTGACCCTACCAGGAGCATAGATAGCTCCAGACGGCATCGCTCTCAGGACCTCAGGACCACACGAGCTTCTCCACCATGACAAGGTGACAATCCACGGAGAAGAATGTCACACGCACACAGACGCACGCACACACTCACGCAGAGACGCACGCACACACTCACGCACAGAGACGCACGCACACACTCACGCCCAGAGACGCACGCACAGACTCACGCACACAGACTGACACTCACAGACTCGCACGCAGAGACGCACGCACAGACAAACTCACGCACAGAGATGCACACACGCAGACTCACACGCACGCACAGGCACACGCACACTCTCACACGCACAGACTCGCTCACGCACACGCACTCACAGACACACACACAGACACGCACCCCAGACACACCCACGCACAGCACCACCACAGACACGCACACAGACACGCACCCACAGACGCACGACACGCACCACGCACGCACCCCCAGACACGCACCCCCCAGACACGACACCCAGACACCACCCCACACGCACACGCCCCCCCAGACACGCCCCCCCAGACACGCACCCCCACACACACCAGACACGCCACACACAGACACCCACCCACCCACACCCACCCACCACACCCACACACACAGACACCCACCCACAGACACCACCCACCACGCACCCCCACAGACACGCACCCACAGACACCCACAGACACACACACCCACAGACACCCACCCACAGACACGCACCCACAGACACCCACCCCCAGACACGCACCCCCAGACACGCACCCCCAGACACGCACCCCCAGACACGCACCCCCAGACACGCACCCCCAGACACCACACCCAGACACGCACCCCAGACACCCCCAGACACGCACCCACAGACACGCACCCACAGACACGCACCCACAGACACGCACCCACAGACACGCACCCACAGACACGCACCCACAGACACGCACCCACACACACGCACCCACAGACACGCACCCACAGACACGCACCCACACCCCACAGACACGCACCCACAGACACCACCCACACACACGCACCCACAGACACACCCACAGACACGCACCCACAGACACGCCACCCACAGACACCCACCCACAGACACGACCCCACAGACACGCACCCACAGACACGCACCACAGACACGCACCCCCACAGACCACGCACCCACACACGCACCCACCCACACACACCCCACACACCACAGACACGCACCCACAGACACGCACCCACAGACACCACCCCACAGACACACCACACCACCCACAGACACACAGACACGCACCCACAGACACACCCACACACCACCCACAGACACCCACCCACAGACACGCACCCACAGACACGCACACACACACACCCACCCACAGACACGCACCCCACAGACACGCACCCACAGACACGCACCCACAGACACGCACCCACACGCACCCACAGACACGCACCCACAGACACGCACCCACAGACACACCACAGACACGCACCCACACACACGCACCCACAGACACGCACCCACAGACACGCACCCACACTGTCAGGAGTAGCAATGGAGTCTGATTCATTTGTGGAGCTAGGAAATGGTGCTGGATACATTTCAGAAATAGAGAATTTGCATATGTGCAACAGGGTAGACAAGAGAGAAGTACTGGTACACCGCTGATTTTCCAACACCCTCGGCTCCAGAGCCTTGCCGGATTATGCATTTTGCCGGACCAACAGATGATACCAAGTATCATCATGCAATGATGACACTGGACTGAAATTAGCTCCGACCACGTATGAACTTATATAGAACGAGACTAGAGAACATAGCTGTCAGGTGAGAAGAATAGTGTTTAAAGGGGATGTGCAGGGCAAAGGTTGTTTTTTTTGTATACAGAGAGCGTAGTGGGTGCCTGGATCACACGACCAGTGGCCGTGGTGGTGGTGGTGAAGGCAGATACGACAGTGGTGTTTAAGACAGGCACAAGGATATGCAGGGAATGGAGGGATATGGATGGCGTGTAGGCAGTGGAGATTAGGTTAACCCGGCATCATCTTCAGCACGGACCCTGTGGGCCGAAGGGCCTGTTCCCGTGCTATACTGTTCTATGTTCTATCTATTTAAAATTAGGCAAAGCTGCCACAGATTAGACTGAAAACAAATAACAAACTAGAATAGCAAAGACAGCAACTGCCTACCTACATCTGCATAATTTTTGTCTCGTTAGTTGTAGAAAGCCTTTAAACGTACCTTTAAGGAGACTATATTAAAGACCTAGACTGCAGATTAAGTTGGTAAAACATTCAAGAGAAGCCTGCTTTACCCGATTCTCAATTCATTCCAAAAATCTTTTTTTTTTTGAAAACCAGTTTACATTCTATACCTTGGCATTTGTCCAAAAATACATTTCTCTTGCCTCCAGAAGTCTCTCCAGTTAAAGCGACTTCACAAAACACGCCCTGTCTATGTACGAATGAAAGCAAAGACAGTACAACCTTTAATGCAGTGAAATATCCCAGTGTGGCTAATCCCGCAAAGCTGCAGATTCAACTTCTGAACCTATGTTGGGGTTGAAGTTTCGACATTGGACTCTCATATCTGGGCCATGATATGTAACAGCTCTTAAGTGTTTCAAAAGCATAGCGTTGAACAAAACGAATAAATAACAAAGACATGCAGATTGTTGAACCATACGCTAAAAATTAAGTGCTGGAAAATACTCAGCTGGTTCAGCAGCATCTGTGGAGGGAAGGAACAGATTGCGTTTCGGGTCTGGACTCTTCTTCAGACTCAGACAGACTCGGGGTTTAGTATAGTTTAGAGATACATAGAAAATAGGTGCAGGAGTAGGCCATTCGGCCCTTCGTACCTGCACCGCCATTCAATATGTTCATGGCTGATCATCCAACTCAGTATCCTGTACCTGCCTTCTCTCCATACCCCCTGATTCCTTTAGCCACAAGGGCCACATCTAACTTCCTCTTAAATATAGCCAATGAACTGGCCTCAACTACCCTCTGTGGCAGAATTCCAGAGATTCACCACTCTCTGTGTGAACAATGTTTTTCTCATCTCGGTCCTAAAAGATTTCCCCCTTATCCTTAAACTGTGACCCCTTGTCCTGGACTTCCCCAACATCGGGAACAATCTTCCTGCATCGAGCCTGTCCAACCCTTTAAGAATTTTGTAAGTTTCTATAAGAAGGTGAAATTAAATACAAGGTGGAAATTGGTCCTACGGCCCACCGAGTCCGCACTGACCCGCACACTAATACTACCCGACACATACTAAGGACAATTTTACATTTACACCAAGCAAATTAACCTACAGGTCTTTGGAGTGTGGGAGGAAACCGAAGATCTCGGAGAAACCCCACAAGGTCGCGGGGAGAACGTGCAAACTCTGTATAGCCAGCACCCGTGGTCAGGATCGAATAAGTGTCTCTTGTGCTGCAAGGCAGCAACTCCAACGCTGTGCCACCATGCCACCCATTGTCTGCACATGAATCCTCCAGGCTTGTGTAATAAGCTGCGATCAGTAAGGTTGTGGCTTTACATGCTTTACTTATACCAATAGAATGAGGGGGGGAAAATGTAAATGCGAAATGTAAATGAAACCGGTTTGGCAGCATTGGTGGAAAGGGGAATAGTTAACGTTTCAGATGACGGGCCCTTCAACAGCCCGGCATAGTCGTGTGAACTTGCTTTGATCCGAATTTTGTTAACGATGGAAAAGGAATTTTACTTAAAGAAGCAGACGGAATTAACAGTGGAATTATTATTATTATATCTGATATTCTGCCAAAGAAGTTGTCAATGTTAGTTCTTTTAATATTTATTCCTAATAAAACTGGGGTGTAAACTGCCCAAGCAAAATATGAGGCGCTGTTCCTCCAATTGAAGGAAAGGGGACAATGAAACAATTAACCATTCTACATTTCCTTATCATCATCTGCTTTGATCTGTCATTTTCACACCTCACTCCTCCATATCTCTATACTCCCTCTCCCCTTGACTCTCAGTCTGAAGAAGGGTCTCGACCTGAAATGTCACCTATTTCTTCTCTCAAAATGCTGCCGAGTTATTCCAGCATTTTGTGTCCATCTTCAGTGTAAACCGGCATCAGGTTCGATCCCGACTACGGGTGCTGTCTGTACGGAGTTTGTACGTTCTCCCCTAAGCCTGCGTGGGTTTTTCTCCCTGTGCTCCGGTTTCCTCCCACACACAAAGTTGTACAAGTTGGTAGGTTATTTGGTTTGGTGTAAATGTAAAATTATCCCTGGTGTCTGTAGGGTAGTGTTAGCGTGCGGGGATCGCTGGTCGGTGCGGACTCAGTGGGCTGAAGGGCCTGTTTCCGTGCTGTATTTCTAAACTAAAAAAAAAAAAACTGTCTCCATTTGTCACTTTAACTTATTCTTCCCCTCTGTTATCAGGCTTCTGAATGGTCCTTCCATAAGCTAGGGTACTGTCCGATTCACCTCTACCCCATTGCGGACATTGGACTTTGTCTTTGGAACTAATGCGCTACAATGCTGAGAACTATATTCTGCACTCTGTATCTTCCCCTTTGCTCTACCTATTGTACTGGAGTTTGAACTACTTGTATGATATATCTGATCTGTTTGGATAGCGTGCAGAACAAAGCTTTTATACCTTGTGACATGGGACAATAATAAACCTTTTGTAACAGCCACGCGTTTTGTACTGTACATCCTTTACCAATCATGCTCCACATCCCCTCTGCAACTCCCTGGTCAGCTCGTCCCTTCCCACAAAAACCACCCCCTCTCCAGGTACTTTCCCCTGCAACCGCAGGAGATGCACCACCTGTCCCTATACCTCCCCCCTCGACTCCATCCCATCCATTCTGGTGAGGCAGATGTTCACTTGCACCTCCTCCAACATCTACTGTATCCGCTGTTCCAAGTGTGGACTCCTATATATCAGCAAGACCAAGCGCAGGCTCGGAGATCGTTTCGCTGAACACCTCCGCTCAGCCTGTCTAAGCCTCTAAAACTCTACTGCTTTTTTTTTTTTTTTTTAATTGCTGTTTTTTTCCCTTTTTCCTTCTGCCCACAATATTTAATATGTAAAATAATATGTGATTCTGTTCCATTCTGTTTGTAGTTTGTTTGGTTGTTTGTTTGTTTGTCTTTTTGCACAAAGCCCGCAAGCATTGCCACTTTTCATTTCACTGCACATCTTGTATGTGTATGTGACAAATAAACTTGACTTGACTTGACCTCCCAGTTGCCAAACACTTTAATTCCCCTTCCCATTCCCAATCTGACCTTTCTGGCCTGGGCCTCCACTGTCAGAGTGAGGCCCAGCACAATTTGGAGGAACAGCACCTCATATTTCGCCTGGGCAGCTTACACCATTGACTTCTCTAACTTCTAGTAACACTTGCTTTCCCTCCCTCTCCATCATTCTCCGTCAACTCCGTCATGTTGCGTGCTATCCAGTCGGCGGAAAGACAATACATGACTATAATCGTGACATTTACTGTCCACAGATACATGATAAGGGAATAGACTCAAAATGCTGGAGTAACTCAGCTGGACAGGCAGCATCTCTGGAGAGAAGGAATGGATGACGTTTCGGGTCGAGACATTTGTTCAGACTGAAAAAGGGCCTCAACCCGAAACATCACCTCCACCTCTTAAGCGGTTGGACAGGCTAGATGAAGGAAGATTGTTCCCGATGTTGATGAAGTCCAAAACAAGGGGTCACAGTTTAAGGATAAGGGGGAAACCTTTTAGGACCGAGATGAGGAAAACATTTTTCACACAGAGAGATCTCTGAAATTCTCTGCCACAGAAGGCAGTTGAGGCCAGTTCATTGGCTATATTTAAGAGGGCGTTAGATGTGGCCCTTGTGGCTAAAGGGATCAGGGGGTATGGAGAGAAGGCAGGTACGGGATACCGAGTTGGATGATCAGTCATGATCATACTGAATGGCGTTGCAGGCTGGAAGGGCCGAATGGCCTACTCCTGCACCTATTTTCTATGTTTCTACGTTTCTCTCCAGAGATGCTGCCTGTCCCGTTGAGATACTCCAGCATTTTGTGTCTATCCACCTATCACTTGCCAGGCTTTGCCCCACCACAACCTCTACACCACCCTCCATCAGTTTGACAGAGTCCCAACCCAAAACATGGTCTATCAATTCACACCACAGATGCTGCCTGACCCGCTGACATCCTCCAGTACTGCTAGAGGGTTCAGACATCTGCAGTCTCTGGCTCCAACTCCAACCATATGCAGGCTTCCTCTGTCTCACCACCAACCATTTAATACATTTCATCTTGCAATCGTAACAGCTTACTAACAAAAATATGTTCTGCAGTTATATAGCAACTGTCACAAGCTCGTTTTCAACCAGTAAAATACTATTTGCAGAAGTCAGCAGACAGGCTGCGGAGAGAGAGACATCACAACCGCAATGAATGGATTTGTTTTCTTACTTTTTAAATGTTCTTTGGTGAGGAAACTGAAGCACATTCTTCACTGGAACAGCCCCGCGCAGTTCTATTCGGGATGCATCACTGCACGGTCTGGGAACAGCTCCATCCAAGACACCAAGGAATTGCAGCGAATTGTGGACGCAGCCCAGACCATCACACAAACCAACCTCCCTTCCATTGACTCCATCTACACCTCACGCTGCCTCGGCAAGGCCAGCAGCATCATCAAGGACCAGTCGCACCCTGGCCACTCCCTCTTCTCCCCTCTCCCATCGGGCAAGAGGTACAGAAGTGTGAAAACCACGCCTCCAGATTCAGGGACAGTATCTTCCCAGCTGTTATCAGGCAACTGAATCGTCCTCCCACAACCAGAACTGCCCTGATCTACTATCTACCTCTATTGTGACACTCAGACTATCCTTGATCAGACTTTACTGGCTTTAACTTGCACTAAAGGCTATTGCCTTTTATAGCATGTATCTGTACAATATAAATGGCTGGATTGTAATCATGTATTGTCTTTCTGCTGACTGGTTAGCGCGCAACAAAAGCTTTTCACTGTACCTCGGTACACATGACAATAAACTAAACTAAACATGGGAAAAGCCCAGCTCAAACGAACATTTTACATAAATGTGTCCTTGGGATTCGACCTTATAAACTTCGACTGAGGAGAGAGAGCATTCTCTCAGCCATAGCTGGAACAACTAAAATATATAACACAAAATGCTGGAGTAACTCAGCGGGACAGGCAACATCCCTGGAGACAAGGAATGGGCGACGTTTCGGGTCGAGACCCTTACTTCAGACTGAGAGTCAGGGGAGAGGGAGACACAGAGATATGGATGAGTAAGGCGTGAAAACGAGGAACCAAAGGGGGTGAAGATGAAAGAAAATGAAGGGTCACTGTGAGCTAGGGGAAGTTGACAATGAGGCAAACAAAGATAAAGTTTAATCAAGAGGACAGTCAAACTGATCGGAGAACTAGGATGGGGGATGGGACGGAGAGAGAGAGCAAGCAAGGGTTACTTGAAGAGGGAGACACAGAGATAAGGAAGGGCTAGGTGTGTAAACAAGACATCAAAGTGGACGAAGTTCAAGGAAAATGTAGAATAGATCATTGTTGCCTGGGAGAAGTTAACAACAAAGCAAACAGATAACATGTAGTCAGAGACAGTCAGACTGGTGGGAGAACTAGGAAGGGGAGGGATGGAGAGAGAGGGAAAGCAAGGGTTACTTGAAGTTAGAGAAGTCAATGTTCCTACTGCTGTGTTGTGAGCTGCCCAAGCAAAATACGAGGTGCTATTCCTCATATAATAGATAATACCCTATTTTCAGAAGCATTATTAAGTCTGTGAACGAGAGTCATACATCAGGGAAATAGACATTTGAAACTCCCCCCCATGCCAACCAAGATCCCATCCCATTTCAAGGCTTGGATAGAGTGGATGTGGAGAGGATGTTTCCACCAGTTGGAGAGTCTCAGAGAGGTCACAGCCTCAGAATTAAATGACATTCCCTTAGAAAGGAGATGAGGAGGAATTTATTTAGTCACAGGGTGGTGAATCAGTGGAATTCATTGCCACGGAAGGCTATTAAGGCCATCAATGGATACTTTTAAGGCAGAGATGGTTAGATTCTTGACTAGTACAGGTGTCAGGGGTTACGCGGAGAAGGCAGCAGAATGGGGTTAAGAGGGAGAGATAGATCAGCCATGATTGTTCAGTTTAGTTTAGAGATACAGCACGGAAACAGGCCCTTTGGCCCACCGGGTCTGCGCCGACCAGCGATCCCCGCACATTAACACCATCCTACACCCGCTGGGGACAATTTTTACATTTACCAAGCCGATTAACCTACAAACCTGCACGCTTTGGAGTGTGGGAGGAAGCTGAAGATCTCGGAGAAAACCCACGCAGGTCACGGGGAGAAGGTACAAACTCTGTACCGGCAGCACCCGTAGTCGGGATGGAACCCGGGTCTCCGGCGCTGAATTCATTGCGAGGCAGCAACTTTACCGCTGTGCCACCGTGACCGTCCTAATTGAATGGCAGAGTAGAATTGATGGGCTGAATGGTCTAATTCTGCTCCTATCACTTATTTACCTGTGTTTGGCCCATATCCCACGAAACATATCCTGTCCTGTGAAAATGTCTTTTAAATGTTGCGATTGTACCAGCCTCAACCATTTCCTCCGGCAGCTCGTTCCACATACCCACTAATTGCTGGGAAACCACTCAAGTTTCCATTAAATCATTTCCTTGCCACCTTAAACCTATGTGCATTCGCTCGATCTAATCCCCTCATGATTTTATACATCTCTATAAAATCACACTTCAGCCCCCTGCACTCCACAGAATAAAATCCTGCCCTGCTCAACTTCTCCCTGCAGCTCGGGCCTCCGGGCCCTGGCAACCTCCCCGTAAATCTACTCTGCATTCTTCCCATCTCAATGACAGCCTTTCTAAGCAGGGTGACCAAAGCTGAACACAGTACACAATGTGCGGCCTCACCAACGTCATATACAACTGCAACATGACATACCAACTTCTGTGTTCAGCTCCCTGACTGGCAACGTTCAGGATACCAAAAGTCTTCTTCACTAAATTGTGTAGGAGGGAACTGCAGATGCTGGTTTAAACCGAAGTTGGACACAAAATGCTGGAGTAACTCAGCAGGACAGACAGCGTCTCTGGAAAGAATGAACGGGTCGAGAGGGGATCTCATTGAAACATATAAGATTGTTAAGGGCTTGGACACGCTAGAGGCAGGAAACATGTTCCCGATGTTGGGGGGGGGGGGGCCAGAACCAGGGGACACAGTTTAAGAATAAGGAGTAAGCCATTTAGAACTGAGACGAGGAAACACTTTTTCTCACAGAGAGTTGTGAGTCTGTGGAATTCTCTGCTTCAGAGGGCGGTGGAGGCCGGTTCTCTGGATGCTTTCAAGAGAGAGCTGGATAGGGCTCTTCAAAATAGCGGAGTCGGGGGATATGGGGAGGAGGCAGGAACGGGGTACTGATTGTGGATGATCAGCCATGATCACATTGAATGGTGGTGCTGGCTAGAAGGGTCGAATTACTATTGAGACCCTTCTTCAGACTGAAGAAGGGTCTCGACCCAAAACGTCACCCATTCCTTCTCTCCAGAGACGTTGAATTACTCCAGCATTTTGTGTCTATCTTCCGTGGCCTTCTCCATTTTCAGGGATCTACAAGGCCTACACTCCATGCTGCCTCTGTTTGACAACTACCCAAGGCCCTACCATTCACTGTGAAAGATGTTTACTTAATCATTTATTCAAGCAGGTCATAATGCCATCTAAAAAGCCTAGGATGAAGACACAATTTGAGATAAATAGACTGCAAATGTTGGGATCCAGAACAAAAAACTATCACCGCAAACATTTCTTACATTTATTTGCTCTGTATCCCTTGACTTCACCGCCTGTCCACAGATTCACCATCCTGTGACCCAAGAAATTCCTCCACACCTCCTTAATGTCTATATCTCTCGTTTCCCTTTCCTCCGACTCTCAGTCTGAAGAAGGGTCTCGACCCAAAACCTCGCCAATTCCCTTTCTCCAGAGATGCTGCCTGTCCCGCTGAGTTACTCCAGTATCATTGGTTTAAACCAGCATCTGCAGTTCCATCCCGCGCAAAACAAAACATGCCGCTGGAGGAACACAGCTGGTCAGGCAGCGGCTGTGGAGAGAAAGGGATGGTCAACGTTTCAGGATCCTGCCACATGCTCTCGGCCCTAAACCTCTCCAAACCCACTGCTGCCCTAGTTCCTCCAGCAGC
This sequence comes from Leucoraja erinaceus, assembly GCF_028641065.1. Taxonomy (NCBI): domain Eukaryota; kingdom Metazoa; phylum Chordata; class Chondrichthyes; order Rajiformes; family Rajidae; genus Leucoraja; species Leucoraja erinaceus. The sequence goes on from NC_073379.1 coordinate 10,568,771, forward strand.
TCTCATCTCTAATCCAGCTAAAAATGGTTCAATAGTTTGCTATCCGATATTAAAAATAGATCTTTGGCTTTATATTTTTTTATCTTTGTATGCCTCGTTGTCACCTTCCCCTAAACAATGATCTAGTCTACATTCTCAATGACCTTCGTCCCCTTTGATGTCTCCTTTTCACACCTCACACATCCATATCTCTTGTCTCCCTTTCCCCTGACTACACCTTAGTTCTAAGGCCATGTGATAGCAGCAGAATTAGGCCATGCGGCCCATCAAGTCTACTCCCTCATTCTATTATGGCTGATCCATTTCTTTCTCGCCCAACCCCATTCTCCTTATAACCCCTGACACCAGTACTAATGAAGAATCTATCTATCTCTGCCTCCAGATATCCATTGACTTGGCCTCCACGGCCATCTATGGCAATCAATGAATTCCACAGATTCACCACCCTCTGACTATAGAAATTCCTTCTCATCTCCCGAATGGAACGTCCTTTAATTCTGCGGCTGTGACCTCTGGTCCTAGACTCTCCCACTAGTGGAAACATCCTCCCCACATCCACTCTATTCACTATTCGGTAAGTTTCAATGATGTTCCCCCCCTCATCCTTCTAAACTCCAGCTAGTACAGGCCCAGTGCCGTCAAACGCTCATCATATGTTCACCCACTGATTCCTAGTCTAAAAAGAAATCCGAAATGAGATTACGAGTACTAGTGAATTAGTGATATTGCAACTCCCTTAACCCATCTCCTTGCAGTTGATTTTCTGTGACCACAGCATTAATTCTCTGCAGGAGATGTTGATGTAAATCTACAAGGCTCCGCGCTGCATCAGATGGAAATAGAAGCACCACTATTCCCGAGAAACCTTCACAAAACCCCCTCACTTAAAAATATAACCTCATTCCATTGCTGAGTGAAACACCGAGAGTAACCCAGCACCCAATGGATGCGCAACATTGTGCTTTGACCAATAAGTATCTGACAGACACAAAATGCTGGAGGAACTCAGTGGGACAGGCAGCATCACCGGAGAGAAGGAATGGGTGACGTTTAGGGTGGAGGCCGTTCTTTAGACTGTATGCCCAGACTTGATAGTTCCGAGGACCACAGTTAATGTCCATATTCCTCCTGCCTTCAGGCTCACCTCTCCTCCAGCCAATATTTACCACAGGATTTGTTTGAAACAGGTATTTTGTAGCGTTGACAATCCAAGATTTCGCATCACAGCTTAACAGTACTGCACAGAGACGGGTCCACAATGTCCATACCGACCGAACATGATGCATTCATTTGTTCCACATCACCATCTATATCTCTCATTTCCCTCGCCCCCTGACTCTCAGTCTGAAATGTGCCATTTAGAACGGAGACGAGGAAACACTTTTTCTCATAGAGAGTGGTGAGTCTGTGGAATTCTCTGCCTCAGAGGGCGTTGGAGGCCGGTTCTCTGAATGCTTTCAAGAGAGAGCTAGATAGGGCTCTTAAAAATAGCGGAGTCAGGGGATATGGGAGAGAAGGCAGGAATGGGGTACTGATTGCGGATGATCAGCCATGATCACATTGAATGGCGGTGCTGGCTTGAAGGGCCAAATGGCCTACTCCTGCACCTATTGTCTATTGAAATGTCACCCATTCCTCCTCTCCAGAGATGCTGCCTGTCCTGCTGAGTTCCTCCAGCATTTTGTGTCTATCTTCAGTTTAAACCAGCATCTGCAGTTCCTTCGTACACCTATTCCTTTTAGTTTTGTTTAGTTTAGAGATACAGCGCGGAAACAGGCCCTTAGGCCGACCGAGTCTGCACCGACCAGCGATCCCCGCACGCTAACACTTTCCCACACACACTAGGAACAATTTACATTCATAGAAACCCAATATACCTGCAAACCCGTGTAGGAAGGAACTGCAGATGCTGGTTTAAACCAGAGATACCAAAAACTGGAATAACTCAGTGGGACAGGCAGCATCTCTGGAGAGAAGGGATGGGTGATCTTACAAGTCTGAAGAGGGGTCTCAACCCGAAACCTCACCCATTCCTTCTCTCCAGAGATGCTGCCTGTCCCGCTGAGTTACTCCAGCATTTTGTGTCTAACCTACACACCTGTACGTCTTTGGAGTGTGGGAGCAAACCGAAGCTCTGGGACAAAACCCACCCGGTGTGCGGGGAGAACGTACAAACTCCGTACAGACAGCACCCGTAGTCGGGATCAAATCCGGGTCTGTGGCTCTGTAAGCCCTGCAAGGCAGCAACTCTACCGCTGCGCCACTGTGCTCCGGAGATGCTGTCTGATCCGCTGAGTTATTGCAGCCTTTTGTTTCCATCTACTGCCAAGTTAAACATATATTCTTCTACCTGCATGTAATCCATATCACTCCATTCCTTGCATATCTATGTGGCCATCTGAAAGATTCTTAAACGCTATTATCGTACAGTATGTGCCTCCACCACCACCCCTGGCAGCACATTCCAGGCCCACGCCACCTTGTGTAAAAACCTCCATTAAAGTTCCCCCTTCTGACCTCAAACGCAGAGCTACACAGCAGGGAAGAAGCAAGCCTACATGTCCATGGCGACAAAGTTAGCTCACAGGGATAGTCACATTTGCTTCCATTTGACCAACATGCCTGTAAATCATTCTCATCCATATACCCTCGTGTCTATGACATTTCCAACCTGGGGAAAATGTTCAGACTCTCGACCCCAACAATGCCTCTCATACTTTTTATATGCTTTATAAAGTCTTCTCTCAACCGCTGACACTCCAGAGAAAACAATATGTTTGTTCAACCTCTCTTTGTAGCTAATGTCCTCTAATGCAAGCAACATTCAGGTTAAAAGTCACCCATTCCTTTTCTCCACAGATGCTGCCTGACGCTGGATAGGTGCATGATGCTGGATAGGTGACGTTTCACATAGGGGATAAAAATATTTATAAACTGCTGCCAGATGAGCAAGACAAGAGCAACTGTGAAGCCGAAAGAGGGGGGGAGGAGACGACGAGAGGGGGAGAGAGAGAGAGGAGGAGGGAGGAGGAGAGAGAGAGGAGAGGAGAGAGAGAGGGGGAGGGGAGAGATGAGAGGGAGGGGAGAGAGGAGAGGGGGAGGGGAGGAGAGAAGAGAGGGAGGAGAGGAGAGAGGGGAGGGAGGAGAGAGAGAAGAGAGGAGAGGAGAGGAGAGGAGAGGGGAGAGAGGGAGAGGATCGAGGAGGGAAAGGAGGGGAGAGGAGGAGAAGAGGAGAGGGGAGAGAGGAGAGGGAGGAGGAGGAGAGAGGAGGAGGAGAGGGAGAGAGGAAGAGAGGAGAGAGAGGGAGAGGGGAGAGGGGAGAAGGAGAGAGGAGAGAGGAGAGGAGAGGAGGAGGAGAAGGGGAGAGAGGGGGGAGAGGAGAGGAGAGAGGGGAGAGGAGAGGGAGAGGAGGAGAGAGGAGAGAGAGAGAGGAGGGGAGAGAGAGAGGAGAGGAGAGGAGAGAGAGAGAGAGAGAGGAGAGGGAGAGAGAGAGAGGAGAGAGGAGAGAGAGGGGGGAGAGGAGGAGAGGAGAGGAGGGAGGAGAAGGAGAGAGAGAGAGGAGGAGAGAGAGGAAGGAGAGGAGAGAGAGAGGGAGGAGGAGGGGGAGAAGGAGAGGAGAGAAGAGGGGATGCGAGGAGGGGGGGGGGGGGGAGAGGAGGGAGAGGAGAGGAGGGGAGAGGAGAGGAGAGGAGAGGGAGGAGGAGGAGAGGAGAGGGGGAGAGAGAGGAGAGGAGGAGAGGGAGAAAGAGGAGAGAGAGGAGAGGAGAGGAGAGGAGGGGGGAGAGAAGGAGGAGAGGAGGAGAGAGAGAAGAGAGAGAGGAGGAGGAGAGGAGAGGAGAGAGAGAGAAGGAGGGGGAGAGGAGAGAGAGAAGGAGAGAGGGAGAGAGGGAGGAGAGGAAGGAGGGGAGAGGAGAGGAGAGGAGAGGAGAGGAGAGGAGAGAAGAAGAGGAGGAGAGAGGGGAGGAGAGGAGAGGAGAGGAGAGGAGGAGAGGAGAGGAGGG
>NC_073379.1:10577771-10702771 GCF_028641065.1 Leucoraja erinaceus
GAGAGGAGAGGAGAGAGGAGAGGGAGGGGGGGAGAGGAGAGGAGGAGGAGAGAGGGGGGAGGAGGGGGAGGGGAGAGAGGAGAGGAGGGGGAGGAGGAGGGGGAGAGGAGGGAGAGGAGGGGGGGGAGAGGAGAGGAGAGGAGAGGAGATGAGGGGAGGGGAGGAGAGGAGAGGAGAGGGGAGGGGAGTAGAGGGGAGGGAGAGAGGGGAGGAGGAGAGGAGAGGAGAGGAGAGGAGAGGAGGGGAGGAGAGGAGGGGGAGGAGAGGAGAGAAAGGAGAGGAGAGAGGAGGAGAAGGGAGAGGGAGAGAGAGGAGGGGAGAGAAGAGAGGAGAGGAGAGGGAGGGGAGAGGAGGAGGGAGGAGAGGGAGAGAGGAGGAGGGGAGAGGAGAGGAGAGGAGAGGGGGAGGGAGAGAGGGAGGGGAGGAGGAGGGAGAGAGGAGAGGAGGAGAGGGGAGAGGAGAGGAGGAGAGGGGAGGGGAGGAGAGGAGAGGGGAGGAGAGGAGAGGAGAGGAGAGGAGAGGGGGGAGGAGAGGAGAGGAGAGGAGAGGAGAGGAGAGGAGAGGAGAGGAGAGGAGAGGAGAGGGGAGGAGAGAGAGGAGAGGAGGAGAGAGGAGGAGAGGAGAGGAGAGGGGAGAGGAGGAGAGGAGGAGAGGAGAGGAGAGGAGAGGAGAGGAGAGGGGAGAGGAGAGGAGAGAGAGGAGAGGAGAGGGGGGGGAGAGAGGGGACAGAGAGGGAGAGGGGAGGAGATGAGAGGAGGACAGGAGTGGACTCGATGGGCCGAATGACCTAATTCTGGTCCTAGATACCTTGGGAGATAGAGAGGGGGAGAGGGGGAGAGGAGAGGAGAGGATAGATAGATAGATAGATGAGAGAGAGGGAGAGGGAGAGGAGAGGAGAGGAGAGGAGAGGAGAGGGAGAGGGAGAGGAGAGGAATGGAGGGGAGGGAGGGAGGAGAGGAAGGAGGGGGAAAAGCAGGCAGGAGGAGCTGGCGGCCGTCAGCGAGCGACCCTTCCCCGGGGATCCGCAGAGAGCTGAGCCGCTGCTGTGTGTGTGTGTGTGGGTGACACACACAGAGAGAGAGATAGAGAGGGAGCCGGCGGACGGACGGGCAGGCAGAGAGACAGACAGACAGAGAGCTGCGGGTCGCCGGCTGCAGACGTTGGGCAAAGTTGCAGCGCAGCCCCGGACCGGAGAAGTGCGGCCTCTGTGGAGAGAGACGCGCAGATTTGCAACGTACAGCACTCCCACAGCCGGCACCTCAAACAGCAACAAGCCCTTCCCACGTCTCCAAAAAACAGGAGGACGTACACTCGCAGCCCAGCGCTATGAATATTGACTTCTCTAACTTCAAGTAACCCTTGCTTTCCCTCTCTCTCACTCTCTCACTCTCTCACTCTCCCTCACGCACTCCCACTCCCTCTCCATCTCTCTCCCTCTCCCTCTCCCTCTATCTCCCTCTCCTCTCCTTCCCCCTCTCCTTCTCTCTCTCTCCGTCCCTCTCTCTCCCTCTCCCCTCTCCCTCCTCTCTCCCTCCCTCTCCCTCTCTCTATCCCTCCTTCCCTCCCTCTCCCCCCCCCCCCCCCCCCCCTCTCTCCCTCCGTCCATCCCTCCCACACCAAGTGGTACCAGCCTCAAATTAGTCCTACAGTGTGGAAACAGGCCCTTTGGCCCAACTTGCCCACACTGACCAACCACGTCCCAGCTACACTAGTCCCACCTGCCTGCGTTTGGCCCATATCCCTCCAAACCTGTCCTATCCATGTGCCTGCCTAACTGTTTCTTAAATGTTGGGGTAGTCCCTGCCTCAACTACCTCCTCTGGCAGCTCGTTCCATACACCCTCCACCACCCTTTGTGTGAAAAAGTCACCCCTCTGATTCCTATGGTAGACAGAAATGTTGGAGAAACTCAGCGTGTGCGGCAGGTTCTATGGAGTGAAGGAAATAGGCAACGTTTTGGGTCAAGACCCTCCTTCAGACTGATGACTCTGATTCCCATTAAATCTTTTCCCCATCTCCTTAAACCTATGACCTCTGGCCCTCGATTCCCCTACTCTGGGCAATAGACTGTGTGTCTACCTGATCTATTCCTCTCATGATTTTATACGAGCTCAATGCATTTTACGCACGCTTTGACAGGGAGAATACTGATGTGCCTTCCCGATCCCCCATTCACTGTGATGGTATTTCAGTCTCAGTCACAGAGGTCGACGGCAGGAAATCCTTCAGAGGAGTGAACCCTCGAAAAGCGCCTGGACCTAATGGTATACCCGGTCGTGTTCTAAAAACCTGTGCGGACCAACTGGCTGGAGTTTTTACGGACATTTTCAACCTCACACATCTGAGGTCTGAGGTCCCCACTTGCTTTAAAAGGGCATCAATTATACCGGTGCCCCAGAAGAGTAAGGTGACGTGCCTCAATGACTATCGACCAGTGGCACTAACGCCAGTGGTGATCAAGTGCTTTGAGAGGTTGATCATGGAGCAAATCAACTCCTACCTCGACAAGAACCTCGACCCACTGCAGTTCACGTACCGCCACAACAGATCAACGGTGGATGCGATCTCGCTGGCTCTCCATTCCGCTCTGGACCACTTTGACAACAAAAACTCATATGTCAGGCTGTTATTCATCGATTACAGCTCGACATTTAATACAATCATCCCCTCCAAGCTGGTTACCAAACTCACAGAACTGGGTCTCTGCGCATCCCTCTGCAATTGGATCCTTGACTTCCTCATTCACAGACCACAGTCTGTTTGTGTTGGTGGAAATGTGTCAGCCTCGATAACAATCAGCACGGGAGCACCTCATGACTGCGTGCTCAGCCCCCTGCTATACTCACTCTATACTCATGACTGCGTAGCCGGTCATAGTGCGAACTCCACAATCAAGTTCGCTGACGGCACCACTATTGTGGGGCGTATCACTGATGGGGAGAGTCGGATAGAAGAGAGATCGAGCAACTGTCCATATGGTGCCAGCACAATAACATGGCCCTCAATGCCAGCAAAACCAAGGAACTGATTGTGGACTTTGGAAGGAGTAGGATGGGGACCCACAGTCCCGTTAATATCAACGGGTCAATGGTTGAAAGGGTCAAGAGCTTCAAATTCCTGGGCGTGCACATCTCAAGATCTCTCCTGGTCCAAGAACACTAATGCAATTATCAAGAAAGCTCATCAGCTCCTCTACTTCCTGAGAAGGTTACGGAGAGTCGGTATGTCAAGGAAGACTCTCTCTAACTTCTACAGGTGCACAGTAGAGAGCATGCTGACCGGTTGCATCGTGGCTTGGTTCGGCAACTTGAGCGCCCTGGAGAGGAAAAGACTACAAAAAGTAGTAAACACTGCCCAGTCCATCATCGGCTCTGACGTCCCTTCCATCGAGGGGATCTATCGCAGACCCTGCCTCAAAAAGGCTGGCAGCATCATCAAGGGCCCACACCATCCTGGCCACACACTCATCTCCCTGCTACCTTCAGGTAGAAGGTACAGGAGCCTGAAGACTGCAACAACCAGGTTCAGGAATAGCTACTTCCCCACAGCCATCAGGCTATTAAACCTGGCTCGGACAAAACTCTAATTATTAATAACCCATTATCTGTTATTTGCACTTTATCAGTTTATTTATTCATGTGTGTATATATTTATATTATAGTATATGGCCACACTGATCTGTTCTGTAGTCATGCCTACTATGTTCTGTTGTGCTGAAGCAAAGCAAGAATTTCATTGTCCTATCAGGGACACATGACAATAAACTCACTTGAACTTGAACTTGAACTACACCTCTATAAGATCACCCCTCACCCTCCTGCGCTCCATGGAATAGTTACCTAGGTTGCTCAACCTCTCCCTATGGCTCAGTATAGTCCCTATAGTCTTGTTGCGGCACATTGTCGGTAACTCATTTTCACCTCGCCCACAGCTAACAATGGGCCTGTCTCCTTCATCATGGTTAGTTTTTTGCATATCTTTCATTCAATTGTTCTATATCTCTCTACATCACCGTCTATATCTCTCGTTTTCCTTTCCCCCGAGTCCCAGTCTAAAGAAGTCACCCATTCCTTCTCTCCAGAGATGCTGCCTGTCCCGCTGAGTTACTCCAGCATTTTTGTGTCTGTCTCCGGGCGGTATACACGGGCACTTTCTTTGCCACTGATTCCAAGCGCATTACTTAATTCAGTGCAGATCTGGCCGTCCTGCTCTGGGGAGGATGGTGTCAAACTGGACAGAGAGCAGCAGAGATTCTCCAGTGTGTTTTGGAATGAACTGCAGATGCTGGTTTACATCGAAGATGGATGCGGAATGCTGGAGCAGTGCTTCCCACACCTCAAATTTTTTCTTCCTGAAATAGAATCCCAAATTTCCTGGCATTTGATGGAATTTCCTGAAATTTTCAAAAATGCTTCCTGCGTGCTACTTGTTGCTGTTTTTCTTTTGCGGGCACACGTTAACAACACAAAGAAGAGCAAGGCAAAACGGATCTATGTGACGACACTTTAGCTGCCTGCGTCTATTACTCACTTGTACAGTGTTATGCAAGGCATTATGCACTGTGCACATATATCATGTAGCCTAGCCTGCATGGCAAGACTCGCTATCAAAACATGGAGGGGACAGGGGACACCATTTTTTGGCGGCCACACATGCCTGCACGAGGCTTTGGAGGCTCAATCCAGCGCTAAATGCAGCTCATCTCTGCCTGTCTCACCGCCCAACAGCTCTGTAAGGACTGACGGGCCACCAACGCTGCTTCTCCACGCTGGCCATATTTCCTGCAAGTCCAAGGAGGGCTGTAGGCTCACTTGGCGGGACAGGCAGAGTTGAGCTGGGTTTAGCGCTGTTTCTCTGCACTGGCTGTGGGCCTGGGAGCACAGCTCGCCTGACTCCCGACTTCTCTGGGCACCCGTGGGGGCGGGGGCACTCGGGACTACGCCGGAGACCCGGCCGGGATCGATCCTGCCTGCGGATGAGGCGGAGGTCTGTGCCCCGCCCCCCCCCTCCCAAAACATGGGGGGGGGGGGGGGAACGTGTCTCCTCTGGCCCCCCCCCGGGTTTTCCGCCCCTGTTGCATTGTATGCATATTATGTGTTCAGTGCAGTGTGTGCCTGGAACACAGTGTCACAAACAACTCAATACATCAATCAATAAATCAAATGATTTATTTGTCACATGCACCAATTAAGGTACAGTGACATGTGAGTTATCATACAGCCTCTAATTAGCCTCAAACTAAACTGCTGGTTTATGACCTCTCCCTCCCTCTACCCCCTCCCCCCATCTCTCTCTCCCCATCTCTCTCTCCCTCTCTCCCCCCCCCCTCTCTCTCACCTCCCCTCCCTTTCCCTCCCCTCCTTCTCTCCTCCCCCTTCCTCCCTCTCCCTCTCTTCCTTCCCCCCCTCTCTCTTTCCCCCTCTCTATCCCACCTTCCCCCTCTCTCCCTCCCTCCTCCCCTTCTCTCCCTCCCTCGCAGCGTTGGAGGGCCCGAGGCGGGGGGGAGGGGGGGGGGGGGGGGGGGGGCAAGGGGGGTAGAGATGGGAGGGTAGGGAGAGAGAGGGGGCATAGAGGGGGAAAGTGAGAGCAAGGGAAGGGGGAGGGAGGGGGGAAGGGGGGATAGAGAGGGGGAGGGCGAGAGAGAGAGGGGGATGGAGAGAGAGTAACTCGCTCTTTAATTCCCCATCCCATTCCCAATCTGACCTTTCTGTCCACTGTCAGAGTGAGGCCCAGCGCAAATTGGAGGAACAACACCTCATATTTCGCTTGGGCAGCTTATACCCCAGCGGTATGAACATTAACTTCGAGTATCCCTTGCTTTTCCTCTCTCTCCATCCCTTCTCCCTTCCCAGTTCTGTACCCTTGATAAAATTTAAATGTAATGTAATTTTATCTAGAGATGCTGCCTGCCCTGCTGAGTTACTCCATCATGCTGTCTCCACCTTGGTGATGAGTTCATGTCCATAAGTGATAGGAGTAGAATTAGGCCATTCGGCCCATCAAGTCTTCTCTGCCATTCCATCATGGCTGATCTATCTGTCCCTCCTAACCCCATTCCCCTGCCTTCTCCCCGTATGCCCTGACACCCGCACTAATCAAGTCAGGAGAGGATTTTTGTGCAAAAAACAAGCAGTAGTTGAACAGCAGCCTGACGTGAATGTGCAGGGAGGAACTGCAGGTGTTTTTCTACACCGAAGGTGGACACAAAATGCCGGAGTGACGCGCGGAGTGACTGCAGCCAGACGTATATGTTCCTGCTCAGTCTTCGCAAGCCTGATTATACAAACCAGGCCCAGATACAGCAGAAGGGAAGGATCTGTTTATCTTCGCAAGTCAATAACTGGGGGTCATTCGCCTCACCCGCCCATTCTATGCAGATCCATAATTCAAATATTGAATCTAGTCTCTGTTATCTGTCTAAGCTGCTTTGCCAGTCCAGTTTTTCCAGTAACACTGTTCCGCAAACCCTGTCAGCATTCTTCACCTCAATATCATCAGCAAGCATGATAAGTGTACGTTTCCTTATCAATGCTCATATCATTTATCTAGTTTAGGAACACAAGCTTCAAACGCTGAATTTTGATATTCAAATTGCCATTTCGTCCAAGAATTTGGAAATGTAGTTCAGAGAAATATATCTGACTGCACGGCGGATAAGGATATTGTAATGTTTCTTGGCTGTGTGAAGTGTGCATTAAGAGCCACGATGTCGATTCAGAGCATAGTTTAGTACCTGGAAATTGACCAGATTTACTTTTTTTTTTTTAAGTACGATTTTTAATTTATTAAAATAGAATGGCTTGTATTATTATAATGTACTGTACTACTAATAATTAAAATTATGAAAATAAATAAAACTAAAAATAAAAATAGAATGATCAGGCTTGATGGGCCGAATAGCCGAATTCTGCTCCGATCACTATGTGTGATCTGATATGATTAGTCAAAGCAAGAATTTCATTGTCCTATCTGGGACACATGACAATAAACTCTCTTGACTTGACTAGTTTAGTTTAATTTAGGGATACAGCGCGGAAACAGGCCCTTCAGCCCACCGAGTCCGCACCGACCAGCGATCCCCGCACATCAACACTGCCCCACATACACTAGGGACAATGTACTTTTACACCAAGGCATTTAACCTACAAACCCTGTACGTCTTTGGAGTGTGGGAGGAAAGCGACGATCTCACAGAAAACCCACGGGGAGAACGTACAAACTCCGTGCAGACAGCACCCGTGGTTGGGATGGAACCCAGGTCTCCGGTGCTGCAAGCGCTGTAAGGCAGCAACTCTACCGCGGTGCCACCGTGACCGCCCAGGATGGGCAGGGAGAATGTTGGAAACACTCACCACACCAGCAGCATCCGTGGAGAGAAAATCGGAGTTAATTTCTCAGATTGATGACCTGGCACGAGGAAAGTTAATGCCAAAAATGTTCGGCTGCAGAGAAGAGGAAGTACAGAATCATGAGCGGAATAGATCAGGTACACGCACAGAGTCATGTGGTCATAAGTGATAGGAGCAGAATTAGGCCATTCGGCCCATCATGTCTACTCTGCCATTCAATCATGGCTGATCTATCTCTCCCTCCTAATGCCATTCTCCTGCCTTCTCCCCATAACCCCTGACACCCTAATGGCCCTGTCCCACGGTACGAGTTCATTCCAAGAGTTCTCCCGAGTTTGCCCCGATTCGAACTCGGAGATTTACGGTAATGGCCGCTTGTCGGTACCCGGGGCTCTCGTGGACATTTTTCAACATGTTGAAAAATCTTCACGAGTCTTCCCGAGCTTACCTGCCATTAGCGAGTCTTCCCCAGTACTTGCCTCTAAGAGACGTCCCCGAGCTCCGATGTACCCGATACGTTCATTCTCCGTGCTTACCACGAGTTTGATTTTTTTTAAACTCGGAAGAGCTCTTGTAATGAACTCGTACCATGGGACGGGGCCATTGCTAATCAAGAATCTATCTATCACCGCCCTAAAAATATCCATTGACTACACACTTTGCTACACTGTATTCCATCTGCCACTTCTCAGCCCACCCTCCCGACCTGTCCAAATCCTTCGGCAGAGTCCCTGCTTTCTCTACACTACCTGTCCCTCCGCCTATCTGAGCAACATGTGCAAACTTGGCCACAAAGCCTTCAATCCCCTCAATCTAATCATTAATATACAACGTGAAGAGTGGAGGCTCCAGAGGAACTCAGCTAGTCACTGGCAGCCAACTAGAAAAAAAAACCTTTACGTAAGTAAGTAAGTAAGTTTATTGGCCAAGTATTCACATACAAGGAATTTGCCTTGATGCTCCACCCACAAGTAACAACATGACATACAGTGACAGTTACGAATGACTCAGAAAACACTAAACATTAATAATAATAAAACATTAATGATAAAACACCATTGATCAAGCATGTGAACCAATAAAATACCAGATAAAAGGGAGGCTACAGATTTTTGGCTGTTGAGTAGAGCAACTACTCGTGGATAAAAACTGTTTTTATGTCTGGCTGTGGCAGCTTTGACAGTCCGGAGTTGCCTTCCAGAGGGAAGTGATTTAAAGAGTTTGTGGCCGAGGTGAGAGGGGTCGGAGATGATCTAGCCCGCTGAAGGAGCCCGCTCGCTTCCTGACCCTTGCAGTGTACAGTTCATCAATGGAGGGAAGGTTGCAGCCAATAACCTTCCCAGCTGATCGGACGATTCGCTGCAGCCTCCAGGTGTCGTGCTTGGTGGCTGAGCCAAACCAGACCATGATGGAGAAGGTGAGAACAGACTCTACAATGGCTGTGTAGAATTGGACCATCATTGCCAGTGGCAGGTACACAAAAAAGCTGGAGAAACTCAGCGGGTGCAGCAGCATCTATGGAGCGAAGGAAATAGGCAACGTTTTGGGCCGAAACCCTTCTGTGGCAGATTGTGTTTCCTTTATTGCCATTCTTTGTCTTCTGCCATCCAGCCACCCTCAATCCCCCCTTTCTCACACCTCACTTTCCCAAGATCTCGGGTTTGCAGCAATCGGGCAGGCTCCGCGCGGCTTCTGGACTCATAGTTCACTCACTCATGGCCTCTGGACTCACAGTTCACTCACTCACGACTTCTGCACTCACAGTTCACTCACTAAGTAACAGCTTGTGGACTCACAGTTCTGGACTTAACTCTCACTCACGGCTTCCGGGCTGACTAACACACGCCCGGCCTCTGGGCTTTATTCTCCTCGCCGTTATCTTCATGGTGACTGACAGGCGAGAAGATCAATCTGCTGATCTCACGATTTTGTAAACCTTCATAACTTTTGTAATATTCCACCGATCGGAAAACAAAACTGGGCGCGCTTGGAGCAGAAGAGAGCGGGTGATTAAGGTGGCGAAAAAATTCTAGTGATACAGGGTACCATTTTTGCGCAAATTTAAAAAGAATGCAGACCGGAAGTGGTCAAGAGGAGAGTTTTAGTAATAGTATAGTCGGGCCAAAGGCCGACAGGTGGGACGTGTAGCTGGGACATTTTGGTTGGTGTGGGCAAGTTGGGCCGAAGGGCATGTTTCAAGCTGTATGACTCAATAATTGTATAACTCAGCGGGTCAGGCAGTAAATGTGGAGGGAATGGACAGACGACATTTCTGGCCAGGACCCTTCTTCAGACTCAAAGCTCAGACTCTGAAGGGCCTGTTTCCGTGCTGTATCACTCTAACTTGTGAACCTCTCTCAACTGGAAGGGCTGCTGGGGTCTCTGGATAGAGGCAAGGAAGGAGATATAGGGACGGGTGTCTGTATCGTTCACTGGCCTGATGGTTGATCGGAAGAAGCTGCTGCTGAACCCGTAGGTCATGGTTTTCAGACTCTTCTATCTTGTTCCTGATGGCAGGACTGAAATGAGAGCATGACCAGGGCTGATGATGCTGGCTGCTCTTTTGAGGCAGCGCTTGCAAAACATCCCTCCTATGGTCAGTACCCGTGATGGACCGGGCAGTGACCACCTCTTGTAATCTACCTCGTTCCTGGGCGTTCGAGTTGCCAAGTCAGACTGTGAAGCAAGTCACCATGCTCTCTACAGTACACCTGTAGATATTCAAGAGAGTGTCGGCAAATAGATTCAGACAAACGCACAAAAATGTAAACAATGCAGAAAATGTAGAAACATTTGAACACTTCTATTCGGTCCGCCAAGGCCTGCTGGATCTCCCGGTTACAAACTATTTGAACTCCCCGTCCCATTGCCACACTGACCTTTCAGTCCTGGGCCTCCTCCACTGCCATTTGTAAATTGTAAATTCTCCCTAGTGTGTAGGATAGTTCTAGTGTACAGGGTGATTCTCAGTCGGCGCGGACCCGTTGGGCCGAAGGGGCTGTTTCCATGCAGAAACTCCAGAGTCTAAAGAGAGAAAATTGGCAAGTTTAAGATGGAGTTGCAGCTTAGTGCTTCCTTGTGTTGTGACCTTTGGTGATTCTTGATTAGTGCGGGTGTCAGAGGATGTGGGGAGAAGGCCTCTCGCAGCCCCAGGGTTTTATAAAGTAAACAATTAAAGGTATGTACCTTATTTTTACATTAAAAGGGGCTTCTTAAGAACCCTGTCTTTAAAGTTTACTATAGCGAGTAGCTCATTTTGGGCTTTTTATATCCCGCAGTATTTTTCTGGGTGTTTGAGGGCACAAATCCAGCGCAATGTGAACGTTCTAAACCAGCGCGTTCACAGGATCCCACTAGAAAGCTGATTTAAATGGACTTTAATTTACAGCAATTGGACACTAAATTCCTTCCATTTGGCCTATAAATTGATGTAAATGAGATTTAAAAATCATGTTTTATTGTGAATTATTTGTGAATATTATTTGGACACTTAGGCTATTTAAAAATGTTAATCATTTATTAAGAAATGGATAGAAGTTTAGATCTAGTAATTGAAGTTTGAAATTAGCTACAATTGGGTAACTAACTAAATATATGCTTTAATTTCAGGTCATCCAAGTAAGATTATTTTATATTTGTTTCAGAATGGTTCAATCTATGATAACTGAAAATTTCATTCAGTTCTCTTAATTTTTAAGAAGGTTATGGGCTTTTGACTGTCCATGATCACAGCTTTTTTGTTATGTCCATAGAAAATCAATAGGGAACAAGATGCTAATTTCCGAGTATGAAAATGGCCATAACTTTTTTATTACTTTAGATATGAAAGTGAATTAGGTGTCAAATTAAACTTATTGTTACGCTTTATCTGATGGGATAACTTGCAGACTTGATTTTTTAAATCTCAAAATGTTGTAACATTGCTACTGAATGGCAGAGTAGACTTGTTGGACCGAATGGGCAATCCTATGAGCAATTCCGACGGAGCGGGGGTACGCTTGGCCGGAATTGCTCCACGCTCACGCATCTCATCGATTCCCACCAAGACAGGGTGAGGACTGGCCACCCTCGCAGCCACAACATCCCCCTCCCCCTGTGGAGCAGCGCCCTGGCTGAAGGTGACCAGATTCCTGGCTTTAAGTATATCTCGATAAATGCCAGGCAACTCCCGCCTAGCGTGTCGACTGATGCCCGCTACCGAGAGCTGTGTGTTCTCCTGGAGGCAACGGCCCTGGCGGAAAAAGTACGTGGCATTCTCTCGCCTAGGCCGGACTGAACAAAGACCAGGCCCCGTGGAACGGCAGACTCTGCTCATTAACTCCCAGGCCCGACCAGCAGTAGTCACAGCCAGGGAGCAGGGAAGACAAGTTGGACGGCAGGTGAGACCGGAACACAGTCCCCCTTCCCCAGAATTGGCAACATTCAAGCTATTGAAAACCATACCTACGTTCCTCATGGAACTGAGAGACTGGGATGTGCTGAGTCACATAGCCATGGCTGACACCTGCTTCACCCGTCTATACTGGGCGTCATGGAGCCTTAGAGTTGCTGCCTCACCGCGCCAGAGACCCGGGATTGATCCTGACTTTGGGTGCTGTCTGTATGGAGTTTGCACGTTCTGCATGGGCTTTCTCCGGGATCTCCGGTTTCTTCCCACACTACAAAGATGTGCAGGTTTGTAGGTTAATCGGCTTGGTATAAATGTAAATTATCCCTAGTGTGTTTAGGATAGTGTTAGCGTGTGGGGATCGCAGGTCGGTGCGGACTCGGTGGGCCGAAGGGCCTGCTTCCTTTTGGTGTCTCTAAACTAAAACTAAACTGAACTGAGGGCTTCTCGCTTCACTGGATGGACTGCACAGCAGTCAGACTGGTCGGTAAACTGGGAAGGGGGATGGATGGAGAGAGAGGGAAAGCAGGGGCTACTTTGAAGTTAGAGAAGTTGGCACCTTCATGGAACTACCTACATGTACCATAGATCGCTGTGTTCCATAACACCCCCCAAAGCCCCTACCATTTACCATGAAAGACCACCCTGGTCTGAATCCCAAAATATACAAATGGGTAGCTGATGGTGCGTACGGACTGAATGGCCGAATGGCCTGTTTGTGTGCTGTATATGACTGTGAAGGTAAAGACGTTTGAAGGCAGAGATTGCGCTTGGGACTAGGTCAACAAAAGGCATTCAAGCTAAAGCTGTTGGCATTTGGATATCACTTGATAGGTTCGATGAGAGGTCAACATTTTGGCAAATGCCCTATAAAATGAATGTAAATGTAAAAAGCTGGCCACTTAAGAAAGAAGAATGAACAGCAAAGTATTGTTTATATGGAGAGGTACTAGTGAATGCAACTGTATCCAGGGATCTAGATGTCCCTGCACACAGCACAACGCTGCCAAGTATCAAGTATGTAACTTGGAAGCCACGTGGAACGCAGCCTTTATTGCAAAGTGGACAGAGTTTTAAACAAGGGAATTCTTGCTCCAACTGCACAACGCAAGCCAGGATAGCGTGGATATGGAGAGGATGTTTCCACTAGTGGGAGAGTCTAGGACCAGAGGTCATAGCCTCAGAATTAAAGGACTTTCCTTAAGGAAGGAGATGAGGAAGAATTTCTTTAGTCAAATTATGGTGAATCTGTGGAATTAATTGGAGGCCAAGTTAGTGGATATTTTTAAGGCAGAAATAGATAGATTCTTGATTAGTACGGGTGTCAGGAGTTATGGGGAGAAGGCAGGAGAATGGGGTTGGGAGGGAGGGATTGATCAAGAATGATTGAATGGCAGAGTAGACCTGATGGGCCGAATGGCCTAATTCTGCTCCTATCACATATGAACTACGTTGGTAAGATCACACACAAAGTATTATGCCCCAATACCTCTGGTCGGTCCAATATAGGAAGTACGTAGAGGCTTTGGAAAGAGTAGGTTTGCCAGAATGCCACAGGGGTAGTTGAGGCACATTTAAAGGTACATTTACCAGAAGGCTACCTGGATCAAAGGATATTGGCTACAACGTTGGACATACTTGGATTGTTTTCTCTGGAATGTCAGAGGTTGAGGGGAGACCTGATAGTATATAAAATTATGAGAGGCATATATAGGCAATCAGAACCTTTTTTCCCCCAGGAGGGAGGTATAAAATAACAAAGAGCATGTGCAGGGCATTTTTTTTTTACACGGTGGGTGCCTAGAATGCTTTGCCAGGGGTGGTAGTGTAGCCAGATATTTTTATTATTTTTTAAAATTTCAATAAATATATACAATACAGGAACCGTGGAAAATATTCATCCGACATTCTCGGATACATTCAATACTTCAAGCCCAAGTCAAGTCAAGAGAGTTTATTGTCATGTGTCCCAGATAGGACAATGAAATTCTTGCTTTGCTTCAGCACAACAGAACATAATAGGCATGAATACAGAACAGATCAGTGTGTCCTTATACCATTATATATACACATGAATAAATAAACAGATAAAGTGCAAATAAACAGATGATGGTCCATTAATGTTCAGCGATTTGTTTCAGTTGAGTTTAATAGCTTGATGGCTGTGGGGAAGATGCTATTTCTGAACCTGGACATTGCAGTCCTCAGGTACCCACAATGCACAAATTTCACCAGGGACCGCCATGTTTAAACCGGGCTCCGAGATGTTAGAGTTCCGCCCGCGGTTGGAGCTCTCCACAGTCAATCCCCGGCAAGGGGGTCGCAGCTCCACGATGGGAAGTGGATGGGAATGAAGGGATTTTGGATTCAGTGCAGGCAGATTGGTCTTGGTATCATAGGTACACAAAATTGCTGGAGAAACTCAGCGGGCGCAGCAGCATCTATGGAGCGAAGGAAATAGGCGACGTTTCGGGCCGAAACCCTTCTTCAGACTGATGGGGGGTGGGGGGGAGAAGGAAGGAAAAAGGGAGGAGGAGGAGCCCGAGGGCGGCGGGATGGGAGGAGACAGCTCGAGGGTTAAGGAAGGGGAGGAGACAGCAAGGGCTAGTTGGTCTTGGTATCATGTTTGGCCCAGACATTGTCGGTCAAAGGGCCCGTTCTGTGCTCTACTACTCTTTATGCTCTCACGGTTTTGGCATGGAAAGATAAGCAAAGGCTCACCAAGTACTTTTCTGAAATAAAGGAGGCTTTCCTGAGGAAAGGATGAGTAGGCTGGGCTGATATCCATTGGAATCGAGAAGACTGACACAACCTTATTGAAACTTGTAGGTCTGAGGGGATTGAGAGGTTGAATGCTGAATAGATGCTTCCCTTGTGGAATAACCAAGAACAAGGGCTCGCCCATTAAATCCAAAAGCAAGGAACAATTTGTTCTCTCAGTCATAATCCTTGGAATTCCCCGTCCCAGAGAGTTTTGGAAGCTCAATCATTGAATGTATTCAACGCCAAGACGGATAGCTTTTTGGAATCTACAGGAGAGAGTGCCAAAGATCTTGATCACTCATGATCTTGCTGGGCAGTGGAGCAGCCTCACGTATGCACGGGGGCCCAACGCTATTCATTCCAAATGGGATTGGTGGGATTGCTCCACCTGGAGCCATTATGGAGGTTGGATGAATAGTTCCATTCAATTCTTAGGATTCATTCAGGGATTAGAGGGATATGGACCACATATAGACAGGTGGGATTAGTTTGGACCCCTCGGAGTGACCAAGTGTAGGCATGGCAATCGTTTCGCTGAACACCTCTGCTCAGTCTGGCTAGACCCACCTGATCTCCCGGTTGCCAAACACTTTAACTCCACATCCCATCCCATTTAACCTTCCGGACCAGCACTGGCCAACATGTCCCAGCGACACTAGTCCCACCTGCATTTGGTAATTATCCTTCCAAACTGCCCTATCCATGTACCTGTCTAACTGTTTTTTAAACGTTGCGATAGTCCCTGCCGCAACTACTTTTTCTGGCAGCGTGTTCCATACACTCACCACCCTCTGTGTGAAAAAGTTACCCCTCAGATTTCTATTTTCTTTTTCTCTTCATCTTGAAACTATGTCCTCTGGTCCTCGATTCCCCTACTCTGGGCAAGAGGCTCGATGCATCTACCCGATCTATTCCTCTCGTGATATTTTACTCCTCTATAATATCACCCCTCATCTTCCTGTGCTCCAGGGAATAGAGTCCCAGCCTACTCAACCTCTCCCTATAGCTCACAACCTCCAGCCCTTGTGTTTCCAATTGCTGGTTGGTCTTCTCTCACAGATTTTGTCCGGTCATTTTCTCACCACTGGTGGTAGGCTGATCAGCTTTAATGCTCTGGTTTGTCCTTGAAGCTTGGGCAGTGGGCAGGTGCAATAGACCTGCACGGGAAGGTAGACGCTCCCGCCCCCACGAGTCTCGGGCAGTTGGGGCTCGTCGGCCTGGGAAGGCAGTCCATCTAGGAGAGGGAAAACTCTGATTTAAAACCTCCACTGCCTTGTGGTCATATCCAGTCATGGAAAAGGGTCCTGGAATAAACCTCAAGAAATTCCAGTCGGAGCCCCTAAAGGGCCTGTCCCACTTGGACAACCTAATCCACAAGTTTAGAAGACCCTAGGCGAGTTGAAAAAAATGTCAAGGTCGTGTTGACTCACCGAAGTAAAAGACCTCCTATGACCCCCTACGACTATGTCTGCGACCTTCTACGACTATGTTTGCAACCTCTTATGAATATGTCTACGATCTCCTACGACCCCGCTTCAGTCTTCCACACTTAGGACCAACTATAACTAGCTGCGAGTGGAGAATGATCACATGATATAATGATGTCATGTTCGCATTTTTTTTCTCGGGCCAGTCACCGACCTTCGGCTGCCTACGACTATCATCACGACCTACTACGACCTACCCACGAGTAAAAAGTGTCGATCTTTTTTTCCATGCCGACCTGTTTTTTTAACTCGTGGACATTTTTTATCAGGCTGGAAAAAATCGCCGCAACCTATTTGAGGTCACGAGTGCACGGAGACCACTCACGAGCACGAGGAAGAGTTACAAAGACCTCCTACGACCTCGTACGACCTAGTGGCGACCATGCTGCGAGTATGTCAAGGGCAAACTCGGCAGAGGTGGCCAATTAGGTTGTGAAAGTGGGACAGGGGTTTAAGGCAGTTCGTCGTTGTCTACAACCTCGCTCTGGCAGCTCCTGCGACAGCGCTGGTTCGATCAGCGACGTGGAGAGGGGGGACGTGCTGCATGGGCAACAGCCTGTCCTCCATATGACATCCATATGACATCGCCTAGGCTTGCATCCGACCAGGATACATCACCCATGGTCAGTCATGACCGAGGGGGGCCTACTAAGTCCTTGAAGCTCCACTCAAATAAAGGCACAGTATGAGCCACCTCCCGACTGTTCCAGAGTGTTTGTCAGCACCGGGCCTGTACTCGCTGGAGTCTAGAAGGATGAGGGGTGGGATCTCATTGAAACTTACCCAATAGAGAAAGGCCTGGATAGAGTGGATGCGGAGAGGATGTTTCCACTAGTGGGAGAGTCCAGGACCAGAGGTCACAGCCTCAGAAAAAAAGGACGTTAGTTTTGGATGAATATGAGGAGGAATTTCTCCAGTCAGGTGGTGGTGAATCTGTGGAATTCTTTGCCACAAAAGGCCATGGTGATCAAGTCAATGGATATTTTTAAGGCAGAGATAGATAGATTCTTGATTAATACGGGTCAGGGGTTATGGGGAGAAGGCAGGAGAATGGGGTTCGGAGGGAGAGACTGATCAGCCATGATTGAATGGCGGAATAGACCTGATGGGCCGAATAGCCCAATTCTAGCTCTTTTCACCTTTGACCTTATGACCCTATGTTCCAGTATCTCACTCTTGGATGAAGACGATACAAATATCTCGGTCCCGGGACAATCCTGTAGATTTAACCACCTCTCTCATTTCCGCGACTAGCCAGGTATTTATCAAACTCTTTATCAAACTATCTTTCGTGGGGGGAAGAGAAAACAAGTGCAGTTTGATGAACTGTTTCATACGAGAATTTTGCACCACATTCCATGGTAAATGTTTGATGAATTTATCAATAACGTGGCCTTGATGGCAATTCTGTGACAGGGTTACTGAGGCACAAATTGTCATGGATCAGGTCTGTGTACATCGGTTTGCCACTGTCTGTTTCTTCTTACCACACTTATTGTGTCCGATCCAAGAGGTAAAACTGTTTCTCCACTCCTGTTCAGTTCAGTTCAGAGATACAGCGCGAAAGAAAAGTTTTACATTTACACCAAACTAATTAACCTACAAACCTGTGTTAAAGAAGGAACTGCAGATGCTGGAAGATCGAAGGTACACAAAAATGCTGGAGAAACTCAGCGGGTGCAGCAGCATCTATGGAGCGAAAGAAATAGAATAGAATAGAATAGAATAGAATAGAATATGTTTATTGTCATTGCACAAAACTGAGCAACAAAATTCCATTTGCTTCTCCTCCATTAAAAGAAATACAACACGACGCCAATGCACATATGTACAGTTAATAGTAGAATCTAAATACATTTTTAAAAGAGATTAAAAGAATTTAGCGGTATTCCTCGAAGTTACTTCTTGCTTCCCAGTGTTCACTATTGGAGTTAAGCTCTTTTATCGCACAATGGTAGAAACTATTTTTTAGTCTACCAGTGCGAGCCTGCAGAGCAGACTGTCAGTCTGAAGAAGGGTTTCGGCCCGAAACGTCACCTATTTCTTTCGCTCCATAGATGCTGCTGAACCTACAAACCTGTACGTCTTTGTAGTGTGGGAGGAAACCGAAGATCACGGAGAAAACCCACGCAGGTCGCGGGGACAACGTGCAAACTGTATAAAGACTCTGTGGTCAGGATCGAGCCAGGGTGTCCGGCGCTGCATTCGCTGTAAGGCAGCAACTCTACCGCTGCGCCACAGTTTATTGTCATACATTCAGTTTAATTTAGTTTATTGTCACGTGTACCGAGGTACAGTGTAAAGCTTTTTGTTGTGTGTCAGCGGAAAGAAAATACATGATTACAATCAAGCCATTTACAGTGTACAGATAATTAATAAGGGAATAACGTTTAGTGCAAGGTAAAGCCAGTAAAGTCCGATCAAGTCCAAGCTGGACCTCATCCATTGTCAGAGTGAGGCCCAGAGCAAATTGGAGGAACAGCACCTCATATTTCGCTTGGACAGCTTACACCCCAGCGGTATGAACATTGACTTCTCTAACTTCTGATAGCCCTTGCTTTCCCTCTCTCTCCATCCCCTCCCCCTTCCCAGTTCACCCACTAATCTTACTGTCACCGACTACATTTTATCTCTGCAACGCCCACTCCCCCCCGACATCAGTCTGAAGAAAGGTCTCGACCCGAAACGTCACCCATTCCTTCTCTCCAGAGATGCTGCCTGTCCCGCTGAGTTACTCCAGCATTTTGTTTCTAAGTCCGAGCAAGGATAGTCCGAGGTCACCAACGAGGTAGATAGTAGTTCAGGACCGCTCTCTGGTTGTAGTAGGATGGTTCAGTTGCCTGATAACAGCTGGGAAGAAACTGCCCCTAAATCTGGAGGTGTGCGTTCCCACAAATCTATACCCTTTCCCTGATGGGAGATGGGAGACGAGGGAGTGGCCAGGGTGCGACTGGTCCTTGATGATGCTGCTGGCCTTGCCGAGGCAGCGTGAGGTGTAGATGGAGTCAATGGAAGGGAGGTTGGTTTGTGTGATGGTCTGGGCTGCGTCCACAATTCGCTGCAATTTCTTGCGGTGTTGGATGGAGCTGTTCCCAAACCGAGCACTGATGCATCCCGATACAATGCTTTCCACAGCGCATCTGTAGAAGTTGGAGAGACATGTTGGGGACATGCCGAACGTCCTAAGCCTCCTAAGGAAGTAGAGGAGTTGTTGTGCTTTCTTGGTCGTTGCTTCACTATGGGTGGTCCACTGAAGTTAGTTGGTGATATTCACTCCTAGGAATCTTTCAGATGTGCATTAGAGAGCATGATTCATAGCAACTCGAACGTCCAAGAGCAGAGGAGGCTTCTGTTGGTGGTTGACACTGCCCAATCCATCATGTGTAATGACCACACCATCGAAGGGATACACAGAGAGCAGTGGACACTGCCCTGGTTCATCACCAGTACTGTCCTCCCCACTATCGAAGGGATCTACAGGAAGAGCAGCCTCAAAAAGGCAGCCAGCATCATCAAAGACCCACAACCCTCTGACTCCTCTCATTTCACTCCAACCATTGAGGAAAAAGGCACAGGAGCCAAACGACCGCAACCATCAGGTTCAAGAACAGGCACAAAATGCTGGAGTAGCTCAGCGGGACAGGCAGGATCTCTGGATCGAGGGAATGGGTGACTTTTTCGGGTCGAGACCCTTCTTCAGACTGAGAGGCAGGCGAGAGGGAGACGCAGAGCTATGGATGGGTATGGTGTGAAAAACAAGATATCAAAGGGGACCACGATTAAGGAAAATGTAGAATAGATCATGGTTAGCTGGGGAAAGATGACAACAAGATAAAATTGAATCAGGACTCAGACTGGTCAGAGAACCTGGATGGTGGAGGGATAGGATAAGGAATAAGGAATAGGAGTAGAATTAGGACATTCGGCCCATCAAGTCTACGCCATTCAATCATGGCTGATCTATCTCCCCCTCCTAACTACATTCTCCAGCCTTCTCCCCATAGTCTCTGACATACTTCAGTTTTGCACTATTATGGGCGGGTTAGCAAGAGTTACTGAGTATCGTTTTATTGTGTTATTGATTCTTGTATCATTATTTGCGAGTTATTGCATTAATTGGCCTGCAGAGCCGCAGCAAGTAAGAAATGCATGGTTTCATTGCCGGCACATTGTTCGACAATAAAATACTATTGATTCTCTTTACCCCCGACGTTCACAAGAACTCTCTGAGAATAGGCAAACTGGGTCTCAGTTTACTAATTCATCCAAAATGTGGCCTTTTGATAAGCCCTCATTCATTCAGTCTGCATTAAACCGTCAGGCTATATTATAAGCTCAAAATACTTTAATTGTGCGCCAATAAATAATTTTCTGATGCTGTCCACGTAACTAAACTGTCCTGAAGTATTAAGGAACAGCTGCAAGGATATACATAATCTTAAATTTCTTCCTCATCTGCTTTCCAATTCAACTACGTGCTCTATCCTTCCAGGATGAAAAATGTACCCACTCATTCAGTATAGCCAAACAAAGACACAGTTCTTCTACAATGAAGAAAAGGGCATGATTAGAATTAGAACTGTACTCTGTTCCTGCTTTTCTCACAACTCTCTGGTTACATCACTGCCTGCTTCTCAACTCAAATGCCCAGCGACGACAGAGGCTGCAGAGAGTGGTAGACATTGCTCAATCCATCTCGTACAGTCCATAGAGTGATGCAGTGTGGAGACAGGCCCTTCAGTCCAAGGTAGACAAAAACGCTGGAGAAACTCAGCGGGTGCGGCAGCATCTATGGAGCGAAGGAAATAGGCAACGTTTCGGGCCGAAACCCTTTTTCAGACTGATGCAGGGTGGTAGGGCGGAAAGAAGAAAGGAAGAGGTGGAGCCAGAGGGCTGAGGAAGAGCGGAGAAGCAAAGATCCTATAGCGAGCAAGATAGTCCACTCGACGAAAAAGACTTAGTACGGTCATGGGCAGATTCATGGGTAATTTTCGGCCCCATTTCCGTAACCGGCTTCCGTCTCCGCAGCAAAGATCCTGTAGTGGAGCAAAGATACTAGTGCGGAGACGGAAGCCGGTTACGGAAACATCCTCGTAAAAATAAAAGTTCTTTGGTAAAAATCTTCTCCTCATTTTCAGAACTATAATTTATTAACACAAACTGTTCCCCCGCAATGTTGATTACACTGCGAGTCGGGTTACTGAAATGGATGATAAAAAGGCCCACGTTCCGCTCCGTTGCGTACTTAGTCAGCCCATTGCATTCAGCAGGGGTGGTCTACCTTGCTCCGCTATAGGATCTTTGCTGAGAAGGGGAGGAGACAGCAAGGGCTACCGGAAATTGGAGAAGTCAATGTTCAAGCCGCTGGGGTGCAGACTGCCCAAACGGAATATGAGGTGCTGCTCCTCCAATTTCCGGTGGTGCTCACTCTGGCCATGGAGGAGGCCCAGGACAGAGAGGTCGGATTCGGAATGGGAGGGGGTTGAAGTGCTGAGCCACAGGGAGATCAGGTTGGTTAATGTGGTCCTTCTGCAGCGGAGGTGTTCGGCGAAATGATCGCCAAGCCTACGCTTGGTCTCACCGATGTAGATCAACTGACATCTAGATTCAATAGATGAGGTTGGAGGAGGTGCAGGTGAACCTCTGTCGCACCTGGAACAACTGCTTGGGTCCTTGAATGGAGTCAAGGGGGGAGGTAAAGCGACACATGTAGCATCTCCTGCAGTTGCTAAGGGAGGGTGTGGTGCTCACTTGCCCACACCGGTCAACATGACCCAGCTACAGTACAATATAATACAATAATACTTTGTTGGCCACATATTATTTGCAACATACGAGGAATTTAATTTGCCAAGTCAGTCACACAAATAAAAGCAACAGAACAACACAAAATAGATTTTAACATAAATATCCACCTGCCCCACCTGCCTGCGTTTGGTCCATATCCCTGTAAACCTGTCCCGACCATGTACCCATCTAACTGTTTCTTAAACGTTGGGATAATCCATGCCTCAACTACCTCATTATCGCAGCTTGTTCCGTGCACCCACCACCCGTTGTGTGAAAAAAGTTACCCCTCAGATTCCTATTAAATCTTTTCCCCATCACCTTGATCCTATGTCACACAATACTCCAGGTGTGGTCTCACTAGGGCCCTGTATAACTGCAGAAGGACCTCTTTGTTCCTATACTCGACTCCTCTTGTTATAAAGGCCAACATGCCATTCGATTTCTTCACTGCCTGCTGTACCTGCAATAACAACCTTCAAAATGACACCTGATCCTTGTTCATATTATTACAATGTCACTCATATTTAGGCTGTGTGCATAACATGCATAGGCTTGGATTTAAAAAGTTGAGCCCATATCTTATTATCTAATTTTCCTAAAATGAAATGAAACATAATTTTACAGGAACATATAAACGGTTTTGAGTTAGAACATCAGAACTGGAAAACCGAACTCCAACAGCACTCATTCTCCGAGTCATATAGCACGACAACAGGCCCTTCGGCCCAACTTGTCCATGCTGTCCAAGATGCCAAATCTAAGGTAGTCCCATTTGCCTGCTTTTGGCCTAAATCCCTTTATCCCTGGGCAAACCATGCTAGTCCAACTTGCCCACAGTTCTCTAAGTTTATGTTTCCGCCCCACGTACCTGTCCAAGTGTATTTTAAATGTATTTACCTCAACCACCTCCCCTGGCAATTTGTTCCATATACCCACCACTCTCTGTGTGACAAAGTTGCCCTTCAGGTTCATATCAAATCTTACCCCTCTCACCTTGAATCTTTGTCCTGTCGTTCCTGATTCCCCTTCACTGGTAAAAAAACTCTCTGCATTCACCATATCTATTCGTCTCATGATCTTCACACCTCCATAAGATCCCCCCTCAGCCTCCTGCGTTCCAAAGGATAAAGTCCCAGCCTGCCCAACCTCTCCCTGTAGCTCAGACCTTCGAGTCCTGGCAACAAACCTTCTCTGCCTTATTTCCAGCTTATCGACAAGGGGAATGTGTCGGAAGGAACTGCAGATGCTGGTTTAAACCGAAGATGGACACAAAAAGCTGGCTTAACTCAGCGGGCCTGGTAGCATCTCTGGAGAGAAGGAATGGGTGACGTTCCTCGTTGAGCCCCTTCTTCAAACTGATCCTTACATCTTTACTCTCCAAAGTCTATCCATCCCACTTTGTTCTAATATACGTTCAATGGCTGAGGAGACAGCTGCCCAAGGCAGAAAATGGGAAAAGGTTCACAACTCTTTATCTGAAACAAAAAAAATGCTCCACCTCACCATTCTCATCGACGAACCACTTTTCCAATGAATGTGCCCCCAGCTAGACTTTCCAGACACCAGAAACAGCCTCTTGGCATCTACCCTTCTTCCGAGAATCTAATTGCCTGGAAATTCAATTTTCCAATGCTATGCAACTGAAAATGTATTTCAGTTTCCAGAATAAAACACAATAACTACACAGTTTTCTGGTCATTTTGTTTCTTTAGGAAAATGTCATCAGATTCTTCATGTCATCCTAGAACATCAGACAGTACAATGCAGGAACAGGCCCTTCGGTCCGCAAACTCCGTGCTAACCAAAATGCCAAACTAAAACTAATCCCATCTGCCTGCATATGGTCTATATCCCTCCATTCACTGCCTATTCATGTGACTTATCTAAATATCTCTTAAACGTTGCTATCGCTTCTGCTTCCACCATCTCCCGTTCTGACATCCCGTTTTCACAAGTTCACGTTCACAGGTTATGGAGTAGAATTAGGCCATTTGGCCCATTGAGTCCACTCCGCCATTCAATCATGGATGATCTCTGCCTCTCAATCACATTTCGCTGCTTTCTCCCCATAACCCTTGACACCCGTTCTAATCAAAAATGTGTCTATGTCTGCCTTACAAATATCCACTGACTTGGCCTCCACAGCCCTCTGTGGCAAAGAGTTCCACAGATTAACTACCCTCTGACTAAAGAAGTTCCTTCTCACCTTTGTAAAAGAGCGCCCTTTAATTCTGAGGCTGTGACCTCTAGTCCTAGACTCTCCCACCAGTGGACCCATCCTTTCCACATCCACTCTATCTATGCCTTTCACTCTTCTGTAAGTTTCAATGAGGTACCCCCTCATCCTTCTAAACTCCAGAGAATACAGGGCCAGTGCCGTCAAACGCTCATCATATGGAAATCCACTCATTCCTGGGATCATTCTTGTAAACCTCCTCTGGACCCTCTCCAGAGCCAGCACATCCTTCCCCAAATATGGGGCCCAAAACTGCTCACAGATCTCCAAATGTGGCCTGACCAGCGTCTTATAGAGCCTCAGTATTACATCTCTTGTTTTTGTATTCCAGTCCTCTTGATATAAATGCTGCCATTGAATTTGCCTTCCTTACTACCGATTAGACTTGCAAATTAACCTTTTGGGAGTCCTGCAAAGTCCCTTTGATCCTCCGATTTCTGGATTCTCTCTCCATTTAGAATATAGTCTACGCCTTTATTCTTATTACCAAAATGCATGACTCTGCACTTTGCTATATTGAATTTCATCAGCCACTTCTCTGCCCACTCTCTTAATCTGTTCAAGTCCTTCTGCAGAGTCCTTGCTTTCTCTGCACTGCCTGCCCCTCCACCTATCTTAGCATAATCTACACGTCACCCCTGCCCCAGATCAGAACCCAATGGTCTAGAAATCGAAATCCTTGCCCCCTGAACGTTCAACTCCCCTATCTCTCTATTCCCCCCCTCACCAGCACCAGGTACTGGAATTCTCTGCCACAGAAGGCAGCGGAGGCCAATTCACTGGATGTTTTCAAGAGCCTCACTCAGCTCCACTGGCTCCCTGTGCACCACCGGATTAACTACAAGATTTTACTGCTGACCTTCAAAGCCCTACACCACCTTGCTCCCCAATACCTCTCTGACCTGCTGCTACCATACACTCCTTCCCGGTCACTTTGTTCCTCCTCAGCTGCAATTTTAACTGTCCCCACATTTAGACTCAGCACCATGGGTGCCAGAGCCTTCAGCTGCTCTGCCCCACGTCTCTGGAACCCTCTCCCACCTCCCATCCATCACCTGGACACTATTGATCAATTCAAATGACAACTCAAAACACACCCGTTTAGATTAGCATACCCGACATAACTTCCACCATGTTCACCCTGATTTTAATGACTTAAAATGTTTTGTGTATTTTGTGTATTTTTTGTTTTTAATTAACTTGATTTTAATATTGATAAATGTATTGTGATTTTATGTCCTGTGTGGTGTCCTTGGGTGTCCAGAAAGGCGCCAGCAAATAAAATGCATTATTATTATTATTATTATTATTATTATTATTAGAGAGAGTTAGATTTAGCTCTAACGGAATCAAGGGATATGGGGAGAAAGCTGGAACAGGGTACTGATTCTGGATGGTCAGCCATGATCATATTGAATGGTGGTGCTGGCTCGAAGGGCCGAATGGCCTTCTCCTGCACCTATCTTCCAAGTTTCTATGAAGCAAACCAGAGATAACTTCCCTGGAGGTATTGCAGGTGCCTACCGCAGTGTGTAAAAAAACTTGCCTCGTAAATCTTTAAAATTTCTCTCTCTCACCTTAAACCTCTAACTTCTCTACCCTGGAAAAAGGACTGCGAGCATCCAGCCTATGTATGCTTCGCTTGGTTTTATATATTCCTAGTCAAGAGTGTTTTATTGTCATGTGTCCCAGATAGGACAATGACATTCTTACTTGCTGCAGAATAGAATATGTAAACATAGTACACTGTAAACAATATGATAAACGAGAGAGAGAAAACGCCAGAGTGTGTATATATATATACACATACTCACAAGTACACACACATACATTCACATACTATTTATATATATAAATATGGTATATGTGTGTATGTGTATATATATACCCACATTTAATATTTTTTCTGTATATATATATTCCTGTTCTCCAAGAAATAGTCCCAGTCTACTCAACCTCTCCCTACAGCTCAGTCCCTGTGGTCCTGGTAACATCGTTGTAAATGGATATTGAATTAGACTCAATGTTTTCAGGTGGTCTTCTGCAATCAGATGGTAATATCTTGGATTACCAACAAGGATCATCAAACTCATCTGGCAGGCTGGCTGGAAATGTTAGCTGTTGTTAGAAACCTTATCAAAACACAAAACTACTGGAAGAACTCAGCGGGTTGTTAGAATCAGGGAAGCCAATGGACAGATGACATTCAGGTTGGGACCCTACTTAAGACTGATTGTAGATTGGGAGGAGAAAGCTGGAAAAGAGAGATAGGGGGTGGGGCAAATCCCATCAGCCTTTGCGCCAGGGGGAGGGAGTTCCCCCCGCCACGGGTACCATGGTCGGATAGTCGGCGACTAAACTGTCTTCCACCATCTGGTTTTCCAAGTGAGGAGGGGGCTGTGGACCCCCAGCAGGACCAAAAACAAGTCAAAGGGCGGACGAGCTCCTAGTGAGCCAACGACCATCCACACTTCAGTAGAAGTTGCGATCACTGTCTTACACAGCATTGTAAGGCAGTGTGTGCCCGTTGATGTTTTCAATGATGATGATGATGATGACACAAAATGCTGTAGTAATTCAGTGGGAAAGGCAGCATCTCTGGAGAGAAGGAATGGCCAGAGATGCTGCCTGCCCCATTGAGTTACTCCAGCTTTTTGCGTCCATCTTCAGTTTAAACCAGCATCTACAGTTCCTTCCTACACAAGTCCCATCAGCTGTCGCATACTGAACATAAGCCTCCGTAAGGAACTGCAGATACTGGTTTATACTGAAGATAGATACAGAGTGCTGGAGTAACTCAGCGGGTCAGGCAGCATCTGTGGAGAACATGGATAGGTGACGTTTCACAGAGTGCTGGAGTAACTCAGGGGGTCAGGCAGCATCTGTGGAGAACATGGATAGGTGACGTTTCACAGAGTGCTGAAGTAACTCAGCGGGTCAGGCAGCATCTGTGGAGAACATGGATATGTGACGTTTCACAAAGTGCTGGAGTAACTCAGCGGGTCAGGCAGCATCTGTGGAGAACATGGATAGGTGACGTTTCACAGAGTGCTGGAGTAACTCAGCGGGTCAGGCAGCATCTGTGGAGAACATGGATAGGTGACGTTTCACAGAGTGCTGGAGCAACTCAGCGGGTCAGGACCCCCTTCAGACTCTAGTCCATGAAAGGCCGCATCAGCATCCATGGCCTGTTGAGCGTGGCCATAACTATAGCCAATGTGCCATTGGTATATTCATTGTTGCCTGAGATACAGTGGAAGCATATTTGCACCCTATCCAGTCAAATCATACCATGGAAAAGTACAATCAAGAAATGCACACGTACAAATATCAGAGTGTAGAATATAGTGTTACAGCATTAGTGGCACAGAGAAAGAACAAGATTCGCAATGACGTAGGGTGGAAGATCAGGACTCCATCCTAGCTTAAGGGAGGACATTCAGAAGTCTGTGAATCTCATGCGTACTATGTGCTTAATGGGCCAGTCCCACTTAGGCAATTTTTTCAGCGACTGCCGGCGACTGTCTTAGTCGTAGCAGGTCGCCAAAAAAACAGCGACTGGACCCCCCTCCCCAACAACAATGTCTACGACAATGTCTACAGCAACCTACCACCTAGTCGACGTCTAGCAACGGCAAGCCACCGACAACCGGCGACCCATTAGGACGTCCACCTACGACAACCCACGTCCTCCCGCGACAAGCTACGACAAGTAAGACAATTCAGTCGCCGGTACCTGTCGCCGGTTGATGTAGGTAGTCGCCAACGGAATTCACCAAAGTCAGCACCAGCGACAACCTACGTCATCCTGGCGACAACCTACGACAGCACCTACGTCAGGAGAAGTCGAGCTATGCTCATTGGCGTCAAACCCACACTGTCGGCGACAGTGTCGGCGAAGAGTTTTTAACATTTCAAAATCCAGCGGCGACCAGAAATAGCTATGATTCTTTGGGCGACTGAGGAGACGACTCACGACCCTACAGGCGACACCCCGGCGGCCATGTGGCGACAGACTGGTGGCCTGAAAAATCGCCTAAGTGGGACAGGGGCGTCAGTCTCTCCCTGTAATTTAAGCCCACAAATCTCTTCTTCCCCCTTTCCAACTTAATGACATTGTTTCTGTACGTGGTTGTACCTTTCCTGCGTTCTCTAGTTGTAGAACCCTCTACCATGGGGGAAAAAGACCGTGAGCGTTCATGTTCTTATACAACTTGTAATTGTAACGCTGCATGGTAAATTACACTTCACTGCACCTTTTACAGTACTCCAACGGTTTCACTGTACCGTACATAGTACTCCAAGTGTGGTCTCACCAACGTCTTGTACAACCCTCATGCTGCGAGGGGAACAGGTAAGAACGCGAAGGCTGCAATTGACAAGTCAAACAGTTATGTTGTTTTGCATGCTCTCATTATTTGCTTCATCAGTGACGTTGAGAAATATGTACTAGATAACAGAGGGGAGTTCAAGGTAATGCTGATTTTGGATGTAGCTCTGCACCCAATAGGTATTGAATTCAAACACTCCACTCTTCCAGTAAGAGTATCAGTTCTGGTCACCATGTTCTTGGAAAGATGTTGTCAAGCTGGAAAGGGTGCAGAGAAGATTAACGAGGATGTTGCCAGCACTCGAGGGTCTGAGCTACAGGGAGGGGTGGGATATTGTAAGCTTCACGTTGTCCACCCTGTTTCGACTAATGCAATCGACCCGACGTGCACAAACAAATGGATTAAATGGAACAAGTTGGCCTACAACTTTAGGCTGTGCACGCCATACACAAGAAGAAGAAGTAGAAGAAGAAGAAGGATAAGCTACAGGGAGAGGTTGAGCAGTCTGGGAACCTATTTCTTGAAGCGTAAGAGAATGAGGTGATTTTACAGAGGTGAATAGTAAGATTAAACGAGAACTTACCAGTTTGAAGTTTGATCTTTATTTTATGAGGAGTAACGTTGAGGGAATACGTGAAGAACCCCGACAGGACGCATGCGTGTCATTCTTCAAAGCAGCGGTGTGAAATCACAGATAACTGTAATGACTAAACATAGTAAGATTAGAGAAGAGATACCAGTTGAGTATATGATCAAGGGGTGGGAGCGGAGGGCACGTATTCCCTCAACGTTACTCCTCATAAAATAAAGATCAAACTTCAAACTGGTACGTTCTCGTTTAATCTTACTATTTTACTTCGGAGTCACGTGAGTGACTACGTGAAGATTTTAAAGCTCTGTGATTTCATGCCGTGGAAACGAGTCCATGCATCACATCTGCCTTGATTATGGGGAGAATAGTGTTAACATCATTAGATATCAATATGATATTGAATGCTGCTGGCTGTCCGCAATTCCGCGGTTGTCCCCCACCAGCTTTTTCGCAGCCTTCTTTCTCGTGGATCTGTCCATCTTTCCACCTGCAAGGTAAGTGGGAAAAACGCAGAGTCTCCTTACCTGCTGTTCCCGGCTTTTAAATTCTGCCGCTAAAGGGGAACGTCCTTCCCCCCGCTGTGACTCGTTGCAATGCGTGTAGCGATATGACACGCATGCGTCATAGCGGGGTTCTTCACATAGTCACTCACGTGACTCCGAAGTAAAATAGATTGGGTGGATGCACAGAGTTTCTTGCCCAGAATAGGGGAATCGAGGACCAGAGGACATAGGTGATGGGCAAAAGATTTAATAGGAATAGGGGTAACTTTTTCACACAAAGGGTGGTAGGTGTATGGAACGAGCTGCTGGAGGAGGTAGTTGAGGCAGGGACTATCCCAATTTTTAAGAAACAATTAGACAGGTACATGGATAGGTCAGGTTAAGATGGATATGGGCCAAATATGGGCAGATAGAAACATAGAAACATAGAAAACAGGTGCAGGAGTAGGCCATTCGGCCCTTCGAGCTTGCACCGCCATTCAATATGGTCATGGCTGATCATCCAACTCAGTATCCTGTACCTGTCTTCTCTCCATACCCTCTGATCCATTTAGCCACAAGGGCCACATCTAACTCCCTCTTAAATATAGCCAAGGAACTGGCCTCAACTACCTTCTGTGGCAGAGAATTCTAGTGATTCACCACTCTCTGTGTGAAAAATGTTTTTCTCATCTCGGTCCTAAAAGATTTTCCCCTTATCCTTAAACTGTGACCCCTTGTTCTGGACTTCCCTAGGACTCGTGTAGCTGGGACATTGTTGGCCGGTGTCGGCAGGTTGGGCTCACTGTGTCTCACTGTGTGACTCTACGGTGTTCTTTCCTCTCATCCCAACCTCTCCCAACCGGACTCTCAGCCAAGACGTAATGGCAACAGATAAGTCCGGCTTTTTTCACCCTGGGCATTCCTTCTTCCCTGCTCTTCCCATCAGGCAGAAGGTCCAAATGCTTGAAAAGGCCTATCAGTAGATTCAAGAACAGCTTCTTCATATCTGTTGAATGGGCTTCTCATAGCTTAGTTCTGTTCTATCCACCTACCTCATTGCAGATGCTGAACCTCTGTCATTGTAATGCGGCAATTGTATATCATTCTACATGTGGGGTTTTTTTCCGCTGCACTATCTGTTGTACCTTTTTATTGTACAATTTGAATGGTTAGCACACAAACAAAAGCTTTCACTCTATCTCAGTACATGTGACAACAACGATAAGCTCCAACTATTGGGCATTGGCATGGTGGCGCTGCAGTAGAGTTGCTGCCTTACAGCGAATGCAGCGTCGGAGACCTGGGTTCGATTCTGACTATGGGTGCTGTCTGTACGGAGTTTGTACGTTCTCCCCGTGACCTGCTTGGGTTTTCTCCGAGATCTTCGATTTCCTCCCACACTCCAAAGACGTACAGGTTTGTAGGTTAATTGGCTTGGTATAAATGTAAATTGTCCCCAGTGTGTGTAGGATAGTGTTAGTGTGCGGGGATCGCTGGTCGGCCTGGTGGGCCGAAAGGCCTGTTTCCGTGCTGTATCTCTAAATTAAACTAAAAAATACTTAATGGCCAAGTAACACTTTAAAATGCTAAACTTAGACAGCAAAGGCCGTGGATTAGAATTTACTCGTCTGTGTGTGTGTGTGAGTGTGAGTGTGTGTGTGTGGTGGAGGGATGTGCGTGTGGGTTGTGTGCATGTGTGTGTGCGTGTGTGTGTGTGTGAGTGAGTGAGTGAGTGAGTGTGTGTGTGTTTGTGGAGTAACAAACCTACACATATTCTCACTCTATCGGAGAAGTTATGAATCTTTTTGGTGTGGTTCAAAGCCTTGGAATGCATTCCAAATCCAAGATCTGGTCTGGGACTGCAGATCCACAGATTGCAAATAACGGGGACTGAATGTAGTCTCTGGATTAGTGAAGCTCCACACACTCAAGGTCAACAGCACTCCGGGCAATGCAGCCCACGCCAACCACCCTGCACGTTCACTTGCCCCAGCCCAGCATACAATGACGGCAGTGTGAAGCAAGCAGACCTTTTTCTTTAGTACAGTTTAGTCTTAATTAAGTGTTAGTGTTAGTGTTAGTGTTAGTGTTAGTGTTAGTGTTAGTGTAGTTAAGTTAAGTTTAAGTTAAGTTAAGTTAAGCTTAGTTTCGAGATACAGTGTGGAAGCAGGCCCTTCGACCCACCGAGTCCGCAACAACGCACACTAACATTATCCGACACACACTAGGGACAATTTACATTTATACCAAGCCAATTAACCCACAACCCCGTACGTCTTTGGTGTGTGGGAGGAAACCGAAGATCTCGGGGGAAAACCCACGCAGGTCACGGGGAGAACGTACAAACTCCGTACAGACAAGCCCACGTAGTCAGGATTGACCCCGGGTCTCTGCTGCTGTGAGGCAGCAACTCTCCCGCTATGCCACCGTGCCACCCAACTGCAGTTGGTTGCGCAAGGTACCTCCAAAACCTGCGACGTCCACCACCAAGAACGACAGGATTAGCAGGTGCCTGGGAACACCACTACCTGCATGTAGGCGCGGTGGCGCAGCGGCAGATCTACTGCTTTACAGCACCAGAGACCCGGGTTCGATCCTGACTACGGGTATTGTCTCAAAGTCAAAGTCAAGTTTATTCGTCACATGGAGTTTGTACGTTTTCCCCGTGACCTGCGTGTGTTTTCGCCGAGATCTACGGTTTCCTAAGATGTAGGTTAATTGGCTTGGTATGAATGTAAATTTAAATAGTGTTAGTGTGCGGGGATCACCGGTCAGTGTGGGCTCGGTGGGCCAAAGGGCCTTTTTCCACACTGTATCTCTAAACTAAACTAAAGTCATGTACCATCTTGTCCTTTTTTAAATATGTGTTTGTCTAGATCCTGGAACATTGCTCAATGGCATCGACACCAGAAGCAGTTCAAGAAGGCAGTTTACTACCACCTTCTCAATGGATGAGAGATCATGCTGAACGTAGACACAAAATGCTGGAGTAATTCAGCGGGACAGGCAGCATCTCTCGAGAGAAGGAATGGGTGACGTTTCGGGTTGGGACCCTTCTTCAGACTGAAAATCAGTCTGGGGAAAGAGACATAGAAGGTAGACAAAAATGCTGGAGAAACTCAGCGGGTGAGGCAGGCAGCATCTATGGAGAGAAGGAATAGGCGACGTTTCGGGTTGAGACCCTTCTTCAGGCTGATGTCGTGGGGAGGGCGGGAAAAAGAAAGGAAGAGGCAGAGATGGGTAGGCTAGTGGGAGAGCTGGGAAGGGGGAGGGGAAGGAGGGAGAAAGCAAGGACTCACTGAAATTGGAGGTCAATGTTCATACCGCTGGGGTGTAAATCACCCAAGCGAAATATGAGGTGCTGCTGCTCCAATTTGTGCTGGGACTGACTCTGGCCATGGAGGAGGCCCAGGACAGAAAGGTCG
Organism: Leucoraja erinaceus; assembly: GCF_028641065.1. Taxonomy (NCBI): domain Eukaryota; kingdom Metazoa; phylum Chordata; class Chondrichthyes; order Rajiformes; family Rajidae; genus Leucoraja; species Leucoraja erinaceus. Next base: position 10,610,616 of record NC_073379.1, read on the forward strand.
GATTCGGAATGGGAGGGGGAGTTGAAATGCTGAGCCTCCGGGAGATCAAGTTGGTTATTGCGAACTGAGCGGAGGTGTTGGGCAAAGTGATCGCCGAGCCTGCGCTTGGTCTCACCGAAGTAGAGAAGTTGACACCTGGAACAGCGGATGCAATAGATGAGGTTGGAGGAGGTGCAGGTGAACCTCTGCCTCACCTGGAAAGGCTGCTTGGGTCCTTAAATGCAGTCAAGGGGGGAGGTAAAGCGACAAGTGTAGCATTTCCTGCGGTTGCAAGGGAAAGAAACCTGATAACGATTTAGACAACGCTGTCCTTCCTGGCAAAATGGCATGAAGATATATATATATTTTAAAAGTTAACTCCTGCCCGGAGAGGAGGATTGTCTGAGGCAGGGATTGAGGGACTGGGAGTTGGAAAAGGGCCTGTCCCACTTGGGCGTTATTTTGCACGTCACGCAGATGGCATGCGAAGATTTTGAACATCCCAAATTCCTGGGGCACCGCGCGCGACTGCGCATCACTGCCTACGTCACCACGCACCATGTGCGCGTAAAGCAGATCATGCATGCATCACGTGCACGTCACAACGCGCGTGTCATTCGTAGTGATGTCGGGTAAATGACGCACAAATGACGCCCAAGTGGGACAGGCCATAAAGGTGCAAGTGAGGTTGGAGAGGAGCTGCAGAATTTCGAGAACAAAGTGAATGAGGTGCCAAATCTGGTCAAAGATTGAGAGGAGAGGACAGGGATTTTATGCTAACAAAGTGGAAAAGTCCAGGCAGAATTGTGTAATTTTAGGCGACAAAAAATGATCTATTTAGTTGTTAGGTAACTGTGCTTCTTGTACATTCCCAGACAACTAAATACATTTGCCTGTTACTCTGTTATTAGTTATTAGTTCGGTTATTTACACTCAGACTGCACGCTGTGTTCTCTGCATATTTGTCTTTCCAGTTCATTATTCCAAGGGCTAGACAAACAAGTCCATTGCCTCCAACAACTAATGAGTCATAGAATGATACAGTGTGGAAACAGGCCCTTCGGCCGAACCTGCACACACCGGCCAACATGTCCCAGCTGCACTGGTCCCAGCTGCACTGGTCCCACCTGCCTGCATTTGGTCCATATCCCTCCAAACGTGTCCTATCCATGTACCTAGGTAGACAACAAAATGCTGGAGAAACTCACCAGGTTAAAGAAGTGTCTTGACCCAAAACGCCACCGATTCCTTCTCTCCATAGATGCTGCCTCACCCGCTGGGTTTCTCCAGTATTTTTTGTCTCCCTTCCATTTTTCCAGCATCTGCAGTTCTTTCTTAAACAATTATCCATGCATCTGTCTAACTGTTTCTTAAACGCTGGGATAGTCCCTGCCTCAACCACCTCCTCTGGCAGCTCGTTCCATACACACACCACCCTTTGTGTGAAAAGGTTACCCCTCAGATTCCTATTAAATCTTTTCTCCTTCACCTTAAACCTATGTCCTCTGGTCCTCGATTCCCCTACTCTGGACAAGAGACTCTGTGCATCTACGCAATCTATTCCTCTCGTGATTTTATACACCTCTATAAGACATCTATAGACCTGCACGGGAAGGTAGACGCTCCGGCCCCCACGAGTCTCGGGCAGATGGGGCTCGTCAGCCTGGGCAGGCAGTCCACCTAGGAGAGGGAAAACTCTGATTTAAAACCTCTACTGCCTTGTGGCCATATCCAGTCATGGAAAAGGCTCCAGGAGTAAACCTCAAGAAAATCCAGAGTCGGAACCCCAAAGGCAGTTTGTCGTTGTCTACAACCTCGCTCTGGCAGCTCCTGCGACGGCACTGGTGCCGAACTGTAACGGCCCTGCTGTTCCTTTGGATCGATCAGCGACGTGGAGAGGGGGGGACTACTCAACCTACTCTCAACCTCCCAGCCTACTCAACCTCTCTCTATAGCTCAGACCCTCCAGTCCTGGCAACATCCTCGTAAATAAAGAAATAAAAATTGGATTGGACTCAATGTTTTCAGAAGTGGTTTTCTGCAATGGGATGGGAAGACTAGTGCATAAATCCATAACATCTTGGAGTATAGAACGACACCATTTGACCCACCACGATAATGCCTGCCAAAATAAACCACAGCCTATTTCCATTTTATATTTTAATGATCCAAATGCCATGACAAGGTACAGAAAATAAGTTGAAAGGCGGAAGAAGGAACTGTGGATGCTGGTTTAAACCAAAGATAGAAACAAAATGTTGGAGTAACTCAACGGACATAGCAGCATTACTAGGAGAGAAGGAATGGGTGATGTTTCGGGTCGAGACCCTTCTTCAGAGTCGGGGAGAGGGAAACGAGAGATATAGACGGCGATGTGGAAAGATAATAATAATAATAATAATAATAATAATAATAATAATAATAATAATCAATTTTATTTTGGGGCGCCTTTAGAAAGAAATAGAACAAATGAATGAAAGATATGCAAAAAAGTAGCGATGATAAAGGAAACTGGCTAGGTGAAGACAAGTTATATACAAGGTTGATATGTAAAGGATTTAAATTAAAAACTATCTGGGATTATAAAATACTATGAGCAAAAAAACGGCTGCAAAAAGTTTGTCATCACTAATCACTGACAAAAAAGTCTACCTGTCAAAAGAAATAGCAAGGACATGTAAAATAAAGAAACATCATAAACATAAACAGAAGAATCTCAGGCATTCAAAAGCCAGGGAGTACAAATTTTTAACTCTGGATTTGAAGATGGACAGTGAGGGGGCCTGTCTGATGTGCACTAGCAGGGTGTTCCAGAGTGCTGGAGCAGCAACAGAGAAGGCTCTATCCCTTCTGAGCCTCCGACTAGACCTCGGTACCTCCAGGAGCAGCTGACCAGCTGACCTGAGGGACCGGGCAGGAGCGTATGGGTGGAGCAGCTCAGAGAGGTAAGGCGGGGCGAGCCCATTCAGAGATTTAAAAACAAATAACAGGGATGCAAAGTTCTCATTGTACTGTGTCTACCTGTTGCAAGGAACTCTGGGCATCATACATAGGAAGAATATTTATTTTCTCATGTGATGTGGGTGTCACTAGGTATGCTGGTATATATGGCCCATCCTGCGGCCCAGTGGTAGAGCAACTGCCTTAACGCCATAGACCCAGGTTCGATCCCGACTACGGGTGCTGTCTGTACGGAGTTTGTACGTTCTCCCCGTGACCTGCATGAGTTTTCTCCGAGATCTTCAGTTTTCTCATACACTCGAAAGACGTACAGGTTTGTAGGTTAATTGGCTTGGTATAAATGTAAATAGTATGTGTAGGATAGTGTTAATGTGTGGGGATCGCTGGTTGGTGGGTCGAAAGGCCTGTTACACTCTGTATCTCTAAACTAAACTAAACTAAAATGCCACTTCGGTGTTAATCAATGTTTTTTTATTATACGTGAAAAGAAAGAACTACAGATGCTGGTTTAAGAATAAGGGGTAAGCCATTTAGAACGGAGATGAGAAAACACTTTTTCTCACAGAGAGTGGCGAGTCTGTGGAATTCTCTGCCTCAGAGGGCGGTGGAGGCGGGTTCTCTGGATGCTTTCAAGAGAGAGCCAGATAGGGCTCTTAAAAATAGCAGAGTCAGGGGGTATGAGGAGAAGGCAGGAACGGGGTACTGATTGGGGATGATCAGCCATGATCACATTGAATGGCAGTGCTGGCTCGAAGGGCCGAATGGCCTACTCCTGCACCTATTGTCTATTGTCTATTGTCTATTAATACACTGCTTTTGTTTTACACAATCTTCCTTTTTGTTTCATCATTTAAAAATCTCTTAATAGTGCTCTCTGCAATTCAATGTTAGTGACTGATACAAGTGACGGAAGGTAAGAGATCCCAACACACAACTCTGCAGCAGCCCACTGGAAACAAGATAAAGCGAATACTGGGAATCTGAACTTACAACTGTAAATGTCAGAAATTCCCAACAATTCAGGCAACATCTGCGGAGATTTAAAAAAGTGGCAACATTTCAGATCCACCATCTTTCACTAGATATGGGATATGGCATACGATACTGGATGGAAGAGGTTTAGAAGGATACGGGCCAAACTCAGGTACGCGGGACGAGGAGTGGAGATGGGGAATCTTGGTTTCCAAATGCAATTTGGGCCGAAGGGACTGTTTCCATGCCGTATGAGTCTAGGATTCTCGGCAAACACAGGACACATTGCAGAGTTGTTGCTGTAACCCAGTCTATCACACAGACCAGACTCCCCACCGTCGAGTACATCTGTATCAGGCTTCCTCTGGAAACCAGACAACACAATCCTAGACCTCGCACATTCCGGTCATTCCCTCCTCCCTTCTCCCGTCGGCAGCTTGAAAGCGCATACCAGCAGATTCAGGAACAGCTTCTTCCCTGCTGTTCTCAGACTACTGAACCGCCCTCACAGAAGCTAGGGTACTTACTAACGTGCTTGCTGCGTATTATGCGTCCTGGCATGTAGGGCAGCAACGAAGGTCCTCCACTCAGTAGTGTTGATTCCTTCAGTTGCTGTTTCCGTAACATATTTGTTTTACGAGACAGGGTTGTTAGCCCTGCGCTCAACTTCCAACCTGGAGGACCAGTGGATCGCTCTTCGTCTCGCCTCTACCCTCCGACCTGTCCGGCATTGGAGACCCTAACAGGAGACACATCTCCCGCTGGCATAGCTCTAGGAGTGACTGAGACACACAAGCTCCCCGACCACGACAAGGTTGCAATCCAACGGGGAGAAAAAGCTAGGGTGGAGACCCGATTTCCTAACCTACCACAATTGTGAACCTTACAGTTTTTGTTTTACTTGCACTATCTCTGTAACTGTAACACTATAACGCTCTATAAGCGGGGATGACGGTGGAACAACAATGGCAGGTGCAGGATTTCTGGGAATAAGGGAGTAGGTGCACCGGATGACAAGGGACGTCCAAAGAGGATAAAAAGATTATAGCCAAGATGAGGAGTAAGGATTGGGTGACCGTGCAACTGAAGAGATAACAAAAAGGACGTCAGGGAGAAAAGAGAGATATAAAGAAATAAAAGCTTCTTTAGGTATGTGAAGAGGACAAAAAATAGTTAAAACGTAGTTGGACAAGAATGAAAAGGAGCGGGGAAGCAAAATGGCAGATGATTGGGTAATCTGTCTTCACTAAGGAGGACACAAAGAGCAACAGAAGATAACTAAAAATCCACATTATAGTAAATGGTTTTGGATAAACTGATGATGAGGTAATAAAGGTAAGCTAGCCAAGAATATAAAGCAGGATAGTAAAAGCTTCTTTAGGTATGTGAAGAGGAAAAAATTAGTTAAGACCAAAGTTGGACCCTTGAAGAATGAAAAGGGTGAATTTATTATGGGGAACAAGGAAATGGCAGATGAGTTGAACAGGTACTTTTTTGAGGATGTAACTAGGATCCGTCTTCATTAGTGGGCAACATTAGACACAAACAATCTGGATAGATAATGGAAACAGGATATAGTAACGGGTCCCTTTCAGAATAGCAGGCAGTGAGAGGAACTGAAGGAAATCCCAGCATTAGGCAGGAAAATGATTTAGATGAAGGTTAAAAGTAGACAAATTTGCAGATGGGGTGTCAGTGAACTGGCTGATAAATCCCCAGGGCCTTGGATGGTGAGTGTCCAGATGTTTAATGTCAAATGTCACTTTGGTAAAAAACAGTAAGCAGATGCAGGCAGTGAAGGAAAGGTAAGACAATAGGCCTGTTCCTTGACCATAACAAAGTAAGCATGCAATCGAAAGCGAATAGCCTGTTGACAATAACGGGAATCAAATTCTGCAGTTGTCCTTCTGCAGGTACAGGGCCCTAGTGAGACCACACCTGGAGTATTGTGTGCAGTTTTATTGTCTCCAAATTTGAGGAAGGACATTCTTGCTATTGAGTGCAGAGTAGGTTCACAAGATTAATTCCCGGGATGGCGGGACTGTCATATGCTGATAGAATGGAGCGGCTGGGCTTGTATACTCTGGAATTTGGAAGGATGAGGGGATCTCATTAAAACATATTAGGTTATTCAGGGATTGGACACGCTAGCGGCAGGAAACATGTTCCCGATGTTGGGCGAGTCCAGAACCAGGGGCCACAGTTTAATAATAAGGGGTAGGCCATTTAGAACAGAGATGAGGAAAAACTTTTTCACACAGAGGGTTGTGAATCTGTGGAATTCTCTGCCTCAGAAGGCAGTGGCAGCCAATTCTCTGGATGCTTTCAAGACAGTTAGATCGAGCTCTTAAAGATAGCAGAGTCTGGGGAGAAGGCAGGAATGGGGTACTGATTGTGGATGATCAGCCATGATCACAGTGAATGGCGGTGCTGTCTCGAAGGACCGAATGGCCTACTCCTGCACCTATTGTCTATTGGAACATGATATATTCTGCACTGTGGTATTTCTCTCTTTACACTACCTGCTGTACTTGTGCATGGCTTGCTTGTACCCGTGTATAGTAGGACTTGACTGAAGAGCATGCCAACAAAGCTTTTCGCCATATCTCGTTACACACGAGCACTGTGGTACTGTGTGTAGGACAGTGTTAATGTACGGGGATCTCGGGTTGGTGCGGACTCAGTGGGCCGAAGGGCCTGTTTCCACGCTGTATGTCTGAAATGAAAAAAATGAAAAATAACGAAAACCCCAATGCAAGTTTTAAATTGCAGCAAAAAGGGTCGGTCAGATGGAGGAAGCAAGGAACGTGAAGGAATATTGAACAAACTAAAGAGATGCTTGTGCATGTTAGAAGCAATTGGTAATAACACAGCAGGTTCCCCGAACTTCTCAAGAAAACACGTTGGCCTTAGAGGCAATGTTCTGACATATAAATCAATAAAATGTAATGAAAGAAGCTACAGCAACAAAGCACCGCAATTGATTCCAAAGACGTACATGTTTGTAGGTTACTTGGCTTGGTGTAAATGTAAAATTGTCCCTAGTGTGTGTAGGGTAGTGTTAGTGTACGGGGAGGTCACTGGTCGGTGGGCCGAAGGGCCTGTTTCCGCGATGAAAAAACTAAAACTATAAAAACTACGTTGGGGGGAGTGTTTGTGTAGAGAGAAAACTTGTTTTTAGATGAGATGTAATATCTGAACTGAAATATGAAATAAACTATAATCATTCGGAGCCGATAATATGCCAATAAAAGATGTGGTTAAAGAAAAAGATGAAAGATGTGCTGCTAGTCCTCAAGTTTTTCCTCCGCTGCACTGGAATAATGTGTTCATAAGTGATAGGAGCAGAATTAGGCCATTCGGCCCTTCAGGCCAACTCTGCCATCCAATCATGGCTGATCTATCTTTCCCTCTCAACCCCATTCTCCTGCCTTCTCCCCATAAACCCTGACACCCGTACTAATCAAGGAGGCTGTGGAGGCCAAGTCAATGGATATTTTTAAGGCAGGGATAGATAGATTCTCGATTAGTGCGGGTGTCAGGGCTTCTGGGGAGAAGGCAGGAGAATGGGGTTGAGAGGGAAAGATAGATCAGCCATGATTGAATGGCGGCGTAGACTTGATGGGCCGAACGGCCTAATTTCACTACTAGAACTTATGAGCATATCATGGCATGTTCAGAATCCATTGATGCAAGGGCTCTGCTGAAGACAAACTGTACAGCAGAGGAGGGGGAGAGGAGAGGAGGGATGACAAAGACATCTATTAGGGGTTGGACACTTCATTAGGGTTAGAAGATGTATTCAAGAGAGAGTTAGGGTTGGAGGCATTCGGAGGAAGGCAGGCGAGTGAGGCCCAGCATAAATTGGAGGAACAGCACCTCATATTTTGTTTGGGTAGTTTACACCCCAGCGCTATGAACATTGACTACTCTAACTTCACATTGCCCTTGCTTTCCCTGTCTCCCCCTCCCCTCCCCCTTCCCAGTTCTCCCACCAGTCTTACTGTCTCCGACTACATTCTATCTCTGTCCCGCCCACTCCCCTGACATCAGTCTGAAGAAGGGTCTCGACCCAAAACGTCGCCCATTCCATCTCTCCAGAAATGCTGCCTCACCCGCTGAGTTAGTCCAACATTTTGTGTCTACCTTCAAGAGAGAGTTAGATTTGGCTCTTAGGGCTAATGGAATGAAGGGATATGGGGAGAAAGCAGGAACGGGGTACTGATTCTGGATGATCAGCCTTGATCATATTGAATGGTTCAAAGCGCTGAATGGCCTACTCTTGCGCCTATTTCCTATGTTTCTAAATGGTGAGACAGCATGTGAGCTAGATGTAGGTGGGAAGGGACTGGACAAGGTGGAACAAGCTAAGAGATGTAGCGCTGAGCTCCTCCAGAAGTGGAACATTCATGTTCCTCAAGCTGAAAAATATTAGAGGCAGCATTTAGTAGAAGTAACTAAAGAGAAAACAATCCTTTCAGGAGATCGACATAAGATGCTGGAGTAACTCAGCGGGACAGGCAGCGTCTATGGAGAGAAGGAATAGGTGACGTTTGAGGTCGAGACCCTTCTTCAGACTGAGAATGTGAGGAATGATACGATGTGATACGATAGAACTTTATTTATCCCAGGAGGAAAATTGATCTGCCATCAGTCATAAAACAGAACAAAATACATGAAGCGTGAAATTAAAGTGGAAAGTCCAGATTTGGGGACGTGCAAAGATTGGGGAGGGGAGGGGAGCCAGTCTACCCCACGACAGAAGGGGGAGGAGTTGTACAGTTTGATAGCCACAGGGAAGACGGATCTCCTGTGGCATTCTGTGCTGCATCTCGGTGGAACCAGTCTGATGCTGAAGGTGCTCCTTAGGTTGACCAGTGTGGCTTGGAGTAGCGCGAGCTGTATTGTCCAGGATGCTCCGCAGTTTGAGGAGCATCCTCCCCTCCCTTCAGTAGAAGGCATTGAGAAGAAAAATAAGATGAAGTGCATTGACAAGGTTGCAGCACATCATGGCTTTGTGTCTCCAGGAATTATATCTACGGCGTGTTTCCATTGCCTGTAGCAGGAATGCAATCTGTGCTGTTACAGGCTGTCTTATTCCCAAGATTACAGGATTACAATTGGCCATTATGTATGATGTGAAAACACAGTAATCTTTCATCAATACAGCTCATTGTTTCAGCAAAGTTGGTGACAAGAATCTTATTCGATGCTCCATTTCTCCACATGTGGCCATCTCACAATCCAAGGGCAAGGAGTTCAAGCCATTGTGTTTAGTATTACCCGAATGTGTTGGTGCCTGCACTGAAAATCTCACAAACGCCAAAATTGCTGCAATGCATTTCAGACCCACAGAGGGTTTTGTGTTCATCAGTCCATAATCTCATAAACGATAGGAGCAGAATTAGGCCATTCGGCCCATCATGTCTATTCCGCCATTCAATCATAGCTGATCTATCTCTTCCTCTCAACCCAATTCTCCTGCCTTCTTCCCATAACCCCAGACACCCGCACTAATCAAGAATCTATCTATCTCTGCCTTATAAATATCTGCTGATGGCCTCCACAGCCGTCTGTGGCAATGAATTCCACAGATTCACCACACTCTAATGAAATTCCTTCTCATCTCCTTCCTAAAGGAACATTCTTTAAATCTGAGGCTGTGCCCTCTAATCCTAGACTCTCCCACTAGTGGAAACATCCTCTCCACATCCACTCTATCCAGGCCTTTCACTATTCTGTACGCTTTAATGAGGTTCCCCTCATCCTTCTAAACTCCAGTGAGTACAGGCCCAGTGCCTTCTACTGCTAATCATATGTTAACGCACTCATACCTGGGATCATTCTCATGAACCTCCTCTGGACCCTCTGCAGAGCCAGCACATCTTTCCTCGGAAGGTGGCAAATGTTGTACCTCTTTTCAAGAAGGGGCTGCAGGGAAAATGCTGGGAACTATAGGCCGGTGAGCTTAACTTCTGCAGTTGGTAAGTTACTGGAGAGTATTTCAAGGGATATGATAGACAGGCATTTGGATGGGCAAGGGCTGATTAGGGATAGTCAGCATGGTTTTGTACATGGGAGGTCGTGTCTCACAAATCTGATTGAGTTCTTTGAAGACGTGACCAAAAAGGTTGATGAGGGCAGAGCTGTAGATGTTGTGTACATGGACTTCAGTAAGGCGTTCGACAAGGTTCCGCATGGTAGGCTGCTCTGGAAGGTTAGATCGCATGGGATCCAAGGAGAGATAGCTGAATGGATAGCAAACTTGCTCCTTGGAAGGAAGCAGAGGGTAATGGTGGAAGGTTGCTTCTCAGACTGGATTCCTGTGACTAGTGGTGTGCCTCAGGGTTCGGTGCTGGGCCCGTTACTGTTTGTCATCTATATCAATGATTTGGATGAGAAACTAGAAGGCAATATTAGTAAGTTTGCCAATGATGCAAAAGTGGGCGGTTTTGCAGATAGTGAAGATGGTTGTGAACGATTGCAGCAGGATCTGGTTCGATTGGCCAGATGGGTGGAGGAATGGTCGATGGAATTTAATACAGAGAAGTGTGAGGTGTTGCATTTTGGGACATCAAACAAGGGCAGGACATTTACAGTAAATGGTAGGCCTCTGGGTAGTGTTGTAGAGCAGAGGGATCTAGGGGTACAGGTGCATGGTTCCTTGAAGGTCAAGTCGCATGTAAATAAGGTGGTCAAAAAGGCTTTTGGCACTTTGGCCTTCATCAGTTAGAGTATTGAGTATAGAAGTTGGGAGGTCATGTTGCATTTGTAAAAGATGTTGGTGAGACCGCATTTAGAATTTTTGTTCAGTTCTGGGCACCGTGTTATAGGAAAGATATTGTCAAGCTTGAAAGGGTTCAGCAAAGATTTATGATGATGTTGCCAGGACTAGAGGGTGTGAGCTATAGGGAGATGTTGACTGGGCTGGGTCTCTATTCCATGGAGGGCAGGAGGATGAGGGGAAATCTTATAGAGGTTATACAAAATCATGAGAGGTGTGGATCGGGTAGATGCAGAGAGTCTTTTCCCAGAGTAGGGGAATCAAAGACCAGAGGACATAGGTTCAAGGTGAAGGGGAAAAGATAGGAATCCGAGGGGTAACCTTTTCACACAAAGGGTGGTGGGTGTATGGAACAAGCTGCCAGAGGAGGTGGTTGAGGCAGGGACTATACGATTGTTTAAGAAACAGTAAGACAGGTGCATGAATAGGACAGGTTTGGAAGGATATGGACCAAGCGCAGGTAAGTGGGACTAGTGTAGCTGGGACATTGTTGGCCAAGCTGGGCCGAAGGGCCTGTTTCCACACTGTATGACTCTATGAGATGCTGTGCCTCCAATTTGCATTAAGCAACGTCTATATCTCTCGTTTCCGTTTTCCCAAACAAGTCTAAAGAAGGGTCTCGACCCGAAACGTCACCCATTCCTTCTCTCTCGAGATGCTGCCTGTCCTGGTGAGTTACTCCAGTGTTTTGTGTCTATCTTTGGTTTAAACCAGTCCCCGCTGTTCCTTCCTACATATAGATATCTGTATTCAAATGGACTGGATATCTTTCTGTTCGTCACTGAAACCTAACATACAGGTGCAGCAGATAATTAGCAAGGCAAATGTTATATTGACCTTTTTCACAAGATTCACAATTTAGATAAAAGCAAAGATCTCACACTATAATTACGTAGAGACCACACCTGAAGTGCCAGGTACAATTACCGATCAAAAGCATATGCTTGCTATGGACTCAACAGACTGGTTCTGGGGTAAACATAGAAACATAGAAAATAGGTGCAGGAGGAGGCCATTTGGCCCTTCAAGCCAGCACTGCAGTTTCTGAGTTTATCCTCACAGGAACATAGGAAGCTGAGAGGTGAACTTTATAAAGTTTTGCAAAATTTCAAAAACAATGTTGAGGCTCTATAAGGCGCTGGTCAGGCCGCATCTGTAGCATTGTGGAGGGAGAGATAGATCAGCCATGATTGAATGGTGTAGATGATGGGCTGAATGGCCTAATTCTGCTGCTATCACATGACCTTATGACTTTAAGAGGGCCATAGATAGGATGTATAGACACTGTTTACCTCAGTGAAGGGGATTCTAGTATTGGGGATCGCAGGTTTAAGGTGAAAGGGAAGAAATTTAAAGGAAATCTTCGGGGTAAGTTTTCTACTCAGAAGGAGGTGGATATATGAAAGAAGCTGCTGGAGGTGGTGGTGGAGGCAGATGCAAATACAATGTTTAAACAACATTCAGGCAGATATGGGGATAGAAGACTCAAAGAAGGCTCAAAGACAACGGTCTAATGCAGGCAAAAAGGGTTAACACAAACAGACATTACAATTGGCCGAAGGAGCTTGTTTTTACATAGAACCATAGACAATAGGTGCAGGAGTAGGCCATTCGGCCCTTCAAACCAGCACTGCCATTCAATATGATCATGGCCGATCATCCCCAATCAGTACCCCGTTCTTGCTTAACATATAAAATTTTAAAAGGACTGGAAAAGCTAGATGCAGGGAAAATGTCCCCAATGTTGGGCGAGTCCAGAACCAGGGGCCACAGTCTTCGAATAAAGGGGAGGCCATTTAAGACGAGGTGAGAAAATATTTTTTCACCCAGAGAGTTGGGAATTTGTGGAATTCCCTACCACAGAGGGCAGTGGAGGCCAAGTCATTGGATGGATTTAAGAGAGAGTTAGATAGAGCTCTAGGGGCTAGTGGAATCAAAGGATATGGGGAGAAGGCAGGCACGGGTTATTGATTGGGGACGATCAGCCATGATCGCAATGAATGGCAGTGCTGGCTCGAAGGGCCGAATTACCTCCTCCTGCACCTATTTTCTATGTTTCTATGCTTTCTCCACATATCCCTTGATTCTGTTTGCCCTAAGAGGTGTATATCGAACTCTCTTGAAAACATCTGTGTTATACATACTCATGAGAGTCTGCAGAAGGGTCTCGACCCAACCCATCACCCATTCCTTCTCTCCAGAGATGCTACCTGTTACTGAGTTACAAATGCTGAGTTACTGCAGCATTTTGCGTCTATCTTCTGTTTAAACCAGCACCCGCAGTTCCTTCAAGGTACTCACAAGGTTGTATATTTATAGGTGAAGGGGAAATTTAGAATCTATACTAAATATAATATGTCTATGCCAGAGGACATAGGTTTAAGGTGAAATGGAAAATATTCCAGAGGATATGGGTTTATGGTGAAGGAGAAAAGATTTAAAAGGAAACTGAGGGGTAATTTTTTCACGCACAGGGTGGTGGGTGTATGGATGTAGTTGAGGCATTTAAGAAACATTTAGACACATGGATAGGACAGGTTTGGAGGGATATGGACCAAACACAGGCAGGTGGGACTAGTGTAGCTGGGCAAAGTTGGCAGGTGTGGGCAGGTTGGGCCGAAGGGCCTGTTTCCACGCTGTATCACTCTATGACTCTATGGCTCAAATTAAGAGTATGTCGTCTTGTAGAGTTAAGGACCTGTCCCACAAGCATGCGACCTGCATGCGGCAAGCGTGACCTAAAGGGCCTGTCCCACGAGCATGCGGCAAACGCGACCAGACTAGAAGCGGGGGCCGCGCGGAGGTCGAGTGAGTGACATGAAGTTGGAGCGAAGTTCGCGTGTGATGTACGGCGTCGAGGCGGTACGTACGGTGTCGAGGCGGCTGCGGGCCGGGAGCCTGTTGCCGGGCGGAATTTTTGAACGCGGTCTTTTTTTTAGAGCCCCGCGCGATGTCGGGACCAACTCCGCACAACTCCATACGGCTCAAGCGACCACGTTAGGTCGTGCTTGTCGCATGGAGTCGCATGCTCGTGCGACAGGCCCTTAACCAATAGCTAGATAGTCCTCTGTGATTTGATAGTAAAGGGGACACACTAAAATTGTTTAGGAAACAAATTGTACTGGGGAGGTTAGAGCCAGTACAATGTAACCACTTAGGAGTTATAAAGACCATATAAGGTTTCTAATTTGCCTTGCGTTTGAATTTGTTCCTGGGGAGACACTGGCCAGAACAGGCAAAGCATTTCCACATTTGACAAATGAACTATGTGGAGAAAAGCAGATGAGGGTTCGTGGCTGGAGTATGCAATAACAGGTCTGGTTTGTTAATCCTTAAAGAAATATGTACTTGTATTCCAATAGTGATAGGCCTGGATAAGCAGAGGATGTTTCCACCAGTGGGAGAGTCTTGGACCAGAGGCCACAGCCTCAGAATTAAAGGGCATTCCTTTCGGAAGAAGATGAGGAAGAATTTATTTAGTCAGAGGGTGGTGAATCTGCAGAATCCATTGCCAGAGAGGGCTGTGGAGGCCGTCAATGGATATATGTTTAAGGCAGATACACAGTGCATTCAGAAAATATTCACTTTTTCCTTCACTTTTTCCACATTTTGTTACATTATAGCCTTATTCTAAAATATATTAAATTCATTTTTTTTAATCATCAATCTACACACAATACCTCATAATAAAAAAGTAAAAACAGGTGTTTAGACATTTTTGCAAAGTAATTAAACATAAATAACAGAAATATCACATTTACAAGTATTCAGACTCTTTGCTATGACACTCAAAATTGAGCTTAGGTGCATCCTGTTTCCATTGATTATCCTTGAGATGTTTCTACAACTTGATTGGAGTCCACCAGTGGTAAATTAAATTGATTGGACATGATTTGGAAAGGCACACACCTGTCTATATAAGGTCCCACAGTTGACAGTGCATGTTGGAGCAAACACCAAGCCATGAAGAGGAAGGAATTGTCCGGAGACCTCCGAGACAGGATTGTGTTGAGATCTGGGGAAGGGTATAAAACTATTTCTGCAGCATTGCAGATCCCGAAGAGCACAGTAGCTTTCGTCATTCTTAAATGGAAGATCTTTGGAACCACCAGGACTCTTCATAGAGCTGGCTGCCTGGCCAAACTGAGCAATCGGGGGAGAAGGGGCTTGGTCAGGGAGGTGACCAAGAACCTGCTGGTCACTCTGACAGAGCTCCAGAGTTCCTCTGTGGAGATGGGAGAACCTTCCAGAAGGACAACTATATATGCAGCACTCCACTAATCAGGCCTTTATCGTAGAGTGGCCAGACGGAAGCCACTCCTCAGTAAAAGGCACATGACAGCCCGCTTGGAGTTTGCCAAAAGGCACCTAAAGGACTCTCAGACCATGAGAAACAAGATTCTCTGGTCTGATGAAACCAACATTGAACTCTTTGGCTTGAATTCCTGGAGGAAGCCAGGCATCGCTCATCACCTGGCCAATGCCATACCTATGGTGAAGCATGGTGGTGGCAGCATCATGCTCTGGGGATGTTTTTCAGCGGTAGGAACTGGGAGACTAGTCAGGATCGAGGGAAAGATGAACGGAGCAAAGTACAGCGAGATCCTTGATGAAAACCTGCTCCAGAGCGTTCTGGACCTCAGACTGGGGTGGAGATTCACCTTCCAACAGGGCAATGACCTGAAGCACACAGCCAAGACAATGCAGGAATGGCTTTGTGACAAGTCTGTGAATGTCTTTGGGTGGCCCAGCCAGAGCCCGGACTTGAACCCGATCGAACATCTCTGGAGGGACCTGAAAATAGCTGTGCATTGACGCTCCCCATCTAACCTGACAGAGCTTGAGAGGATCTGCAGAGAAGAATGGGAGAAATTACCCAAATACATGTGTGCCAAGCATGTAGTGTCATACCCAAGAAGACTTGAGGCTGTAATCGCTGCCAAAGGTGCCTCAACAAAGTACTCGGTACAAGGTTTGAATATTGATGTAAATGTGATATTTCAGTTATTTATTTTTAATTACTTTGCAAAAATTTCTAAACACCTGTTTTTGCTTTTTATTCTGGGGTATTGTGTGTGTGTATATTGATGATTTAAAAAATATATATAATCAATTTAAGAATAAGGCTGTAATGTAACAAAATGTGAAGGGGTCTGAATACTTTCTGAATGCACTGTAGATAGATTCTTGACTAGTACGGGTGTCAGGGGTTATGGGGGGAAAAGGCAGGAGAACGGCGTTGAGAGGGGAAGATAGATCAGCAATGATTGAATAGCAGAGTAGACTTGATGGGCCAAATGGCCTAATCCTGCTTCTAGTCATTATGACCCTATGATTATAAGAACATTATCCCTGAAAGTAGCATTGCAGGTAGATAGGGTGGCAAAGAAGCTGCTATAGCTATGGGTTAACTGTGACTATCCTATCCATTTCCACCACCAGCCTTGGCCTAGGCCGTGCGATCCAAGCATCTATCAATCTCTGTGCAAAAAAAAAAACTTGCCCCGCACAGCTCCTTTAAGCTTTCCCCCTCTGACCTTAAATCTCTCCCCTGTGGGTTTTGACTCTTCAAGCCCGGGAAAAAGGTTCTGTCTCCCCTTCTCTGTCCCTCATACTTCTACCAGGTCTCCCTCCCCTCAGCCTCTCACATTCCAAAGAAAACAATCCAAGATTATCCAACCTCTTCTTATCACTAATATCCTCTAGTCCAGGCGGCATTCCGGTTAACCTCTTCTGAACCCTTTTCAATGCCTCCAAACCCTTCCTGCAACTGCACTCAATACTCCAAATGCGGCTAAAAGATTTATAAAACTACATTATGATATTCCGATATCCAATTTAATGCTCCGTTGGATGAAGGCGCCAACTATATACATTCTTTTCCATCCGGGGTAGCGGGACTCGTATGCTGAGAGACTGGAGCGGCTGGGCTTGTACACTCTGGAGTTTAGAAGGATGAGAGGGAATCTTATTGAAACGTAAGATTATTCAGGGTTTGGACACGCTAGAGGCAGGAAACGTGTTCCTGATGTTGGGGGAGCCCAGAACCAGGGGCCACAGTTTAAGAATAAGGGGCAAGCCATTTAGAACTGAGACGGGGAAACACTTTTTCACACAGAGAGTTGTGAGTCTCTGGAATTCTCTGCCTCAGAAGGCAGTGAAGGCCAATTCTCTGGATACTTTCAAGAGAGAGCTAACTGGGGATCTTAAAGATAGTGGAGTCAGGGGATAGGGGGAGAAGGCAGGAACGGGGTACTGATAGTGGATGATCAGCCATGATCACATTGAATGGCGGTGCTGGCTCGAAGGGCTGAATGACCTACTCCTGCGCCTATTGTCTATTGTCTATCCTATCTACTGGCATTGCTACCTTCAGAGAGCTATGGACTTGGACTTCAGTGGCATAGCGGTAGAGTTGCTGCCTTAACAGCGCTTGCAGCGGCAACCCTGGTTCGATCCCGACTGCAGGTTCTGTCTGTACGGAGTTTGTATGTTCTCCCCATGACCATGTGGGTTATCTCTGAAATCTTCGGTTTCCTCCCACACTCCAGAGACATACAGATTTGAATGTAAATTGTCCCTAGTGTGTGTAGGATAGTGTTAATGTGTGGGGATCGCTGGTCGGTACAGACTCGGTGGGCTGAAGGGCCTGTTTCCACGCTGTATCTCTAAACTAAATTAAACTAAACCTCAATGCTACTAGGGGATTTATTAATTGTATGTGAAAATATCTTGGAAAATCATTCACAAAGGACATAAAGAGGCCACAAAGATGGAATAAATGAATGTGCAAAGGTCTGGCAAGCACAGTATAATGTGGAAAATGTTACATTTTGTAGGGTAGATTTCAACAGGAAAACATTATTTTCTAAATGGTGAGAGATTACAGAGCCCTGAGATGCAGAGTGATCCAGGTATCTTAAGAACACGTCTCACAAATTTGAGACGGCACGGTGGCACAGCGGTAGAGTTGCTGCCTCGCAGCACCAGGGACCCGAGTTCCATCCTGACTACGGGTGCTGTCTGTAGGAAGTTTGTACGTTCTCCCCATGACCTGTGTGGGTTTTCTCCAATATCTCCAGTTTCCTCCCACGCCCTAAAGGTTTGTAGGTTAATTGGCTTGGTGTAAATGTAAATTGTCCCTAGTGTGTGTAGGATATAGTTAGTGTGCAGGGATCGCTGGTTGGTGCGGACTAGGTGGGCCGAAGGGCCTGTTTCCGCGCTGTATCTCTAAACTAAACTAAGTGAAAATGCTGGTCTGGAAGTACTGCAAATAATTATGAAAGCTGACAGAATGTGATTGTTTCTGCTGTGGGGGAATGAATAGACAAGCAGAGAGATTGTGCTCCAGTTATACAGGATATTGATGAGACCACATCTGGATTGTGTTTAGTTTTCGTTTCCTTGTTTAAAGCAGAAACAAAATGCATGCTAAGCATTTCAGAAAAGACTAGTACTTGGAATAGACATCTGCTTAACTGGAATAAGTTGGACAGGTTGGGTTTACATCCAGTGTGGTTTAGAGTAGCGAGAAGGAACATGCCAGATCCCCAGAGTCTTGCTCGTGTGAATGTGGAGAGAATGCTTCCTTTTGGGGGAGAATCTAGGACTGGAAATCAGTTTAAAAATAAGGTGGGTTTATAAGGATTCAGCTTTATAGACCACTGGGATCTCGTCTGGGGTAGGGGTGACCTGTACAAAAGGGACGAGTTACACCTTAACTGGAGGGGGACCGACGTTCTGGCAGACAGGTTTGCTAGGGCTACGCGTGTGGGTTTAAGGCTGCAGGCCCAGAGGCTGCATGGCTACAGGCCCGGATGGAGTCCAGGGAAGGGTACTAAAGGACTGTACAGCTGGCGGAGGTATTCACGAGAATCTTTAATCTGTCTTTATCCCTGGCAACGGTCCCCAAGTGCCTGAAAACAGCCACCATAGTGCCAGTGCCGAAAAAGTCTAAAATCACCAACCTGAATGACTACCGCCCGGTTGCCCTAACTCCAATCCCAATGAAGTGCTTCGAAAGGCTGGTCCTCTCCCACATCAAATCCAGCATCCCTGCCTCACTGGACTCTCATCAATTTGCATACAGGGCAAATAGATCGACAGAGGATGCCATCTCTCTGGCTCTTCACACTGTCCTGACTCACCTGGACAGACGGGGCACGTACGTGAGGATGCTCTTCGTTGACTATAGCTCTGCATTCAATACGGTCATCCCCACCAAGCTCACCACCAAACTCCACCAGCTAAGCCTCAGCTCGCCGATATGCGATTGGATCCTGAACTTTCTGACGGAGCGACTGCAGGCAGTGAGATTGGGCCCGCACCTGTCCTCCACTATCACCCTGAGCATCGGCACGCCACAGGGCTGTGTACTAAGCCCCATGTTCTACTCCCTCTTCACTCACGACTGTGTTCCTGCATTCGACACCAACACCATCGTGAAGTTTGCAGACGACACAACAGTGATTGGGCTGATCACCAACGGTGATGAAATAAAATACAGGGCGGAGGTGCAGAACCTGGCGGACTGGTGCGCACGTAACAACTTGTCACTAAACACCTCCAAGACCAAGGAGCTGATTATTGACTTCAGGAGGTCACATAATGGAGAATATGCCCCAATCTCCATTTACGGGGGAAGTGTGGAGAGAGTGTCCAGCTTTAAGTTTCTGGGCACTCACATTTCAGAGGACCTCACATGGTCCACCAACACCACTGCGCTGGTCAAGAAGGCACAGCAACGACTGTTCTTCCTGAGGACATTAAAAAAGACTGGTCTGCCCCAACAGCTGGTGACAACCTTCTACCGCTGCACCACAGAGAGCATATTAACGTATGGCATCTCTGTGTGGTATCTCAGCTGCACGGAGGCGGAGAGGAGAGCTCTTCAGCCCGTCAGAGCGCAGAGGATTATTGGGACACAGCTACCAGCCTTGGAGGGCATCTACCACACACACGGTGCCTCAGGAAGGCCGTCAGCATCCATAAAGACTCCTCACACCCTTGCAATGGACTGTTCGAATTACTTCCCTCCGACAGACGCTACAAGGCCTTCTACGCCCGAACCTCCAGACTCAGAAACGGCTTAATTCCCAGAGCTATAGCGGCTCTGAACCGGCCCTGCTGAGTGCCCCCCCACCCCCCCTGGACTGTTTCCCTCGGATGGTCACGTCGCACAGTTTATTTATTTTTTATTGTTTTGATATCGGTTGGAAGCTGCATACCAAATCTCGTTGCACTGATGTGCAATGACAATAAAATTTATTATTATTATTATTAAACCAAATAGTCGGGGGGAGGGATTGACAAATTGGGAGTATAAATATGGAGTTGAAGGGGAAGTGAGTACAGGAAAAGTTACAAAAGAATCTCGAATTAATGGGAAGGAAAGTTCGAGAAGGGATAAGAGAGTAAGGTCAGGGCTAATTGCGAGCGGTGCGAGGGGGGTCGTGAACACTGAGGTCAAAGTGTTGTATATGAATGTGCGAAGTTTAATGAATAAAGTGGACGAGCTTGAGGCTCAGTTAGAAACTGGCAAGTATGATGTGTGGGGATTACTGAGGCATGGCTGCAAGAGGGCCAGGGCTGGGAACTGAATATAGAAACATAAACATAGAAATTAGGTGCAGGAGTAGGCCATTCGGCCCTTCGAGCCTGCACCGCCATTCAATATGATCATGGCTGATCATCCAACTCAGTATCCCGTACCTGCCTTCTCTCCATACCCCCTGATCCCCTTAGCCACAAGGGCCACATCTAACTCCCTCTTAAATATAGCCAATGAACTGGCCTCAACTACCCTCTGTGGCAGAGAGTTCCAGAGATTCACCACTCTCTGTGTGAAAAAAAAGTTCTTCTCATCTCAGTTTTAAAGGATTTCCCCCTTATCCTTAAGCTGTGACCCCTTGTCCTGGACTTCCCTAACATCGGGAACAATCTTCCTGCATCTAGCCTGTCCAACCCCTTATTCAAGGGTATACGTCCTATCGAAAAGACAGACAGGTGGCCAGAGGGGGTGGGGTGGCCCTGTTGGTGAGGAATGGAATTCAGTCCCTTGTGAGGGGTGACATTGAAACAGGAGATGTGGAATCAGTACGGATAGAACTAAGGAATTGTAAGGGTAAAAAGACCCTAATGGGACTTATCTACAGGCCCCCAAACAGTAGCCTGGAGATAGGTGCAAGTTGAATCAAGAGTTAAAATTGGCATGTTGTAACGGTAATGCTGCGGTTGTTATGGGAGATTTCAACATGCAGGTAGACTGGGAAAATCAGGTTGGTACTGGACCCCAAGAAAGGGAGTTTGTGATGGATCCTTAGAGCAGCTTGTACTGGAGCCTACCAGGGAGAAGGCAATTCTGGATTTAGTGTTGTGTAATAAACCGGATTTGATAAGGGAACTCGAGGTAGAGGAGCCATGAGGAGGTAGTGACCATAATATGGTAAGTTTTAATCTGCAATTGGAGAGGGAGAAGGGTAAATCCGTGTGACAATTGAATAAAGGGGACTATGGAGCCGTGAGGGAGGAGCTGGCCAAAGTTGACTGGAAAGATACACTAGCAGGGATGACAGTGGAACAACAATGGCAGATATTTCTGGGAATAATACAGAAGGTGCAGGATCGGTTCATTCCAAAGAGGAAGAAAGAATCCAAGGGGAGTAAGGGGCGACTGTGATTGACGAGGGAAGTCAAGGACAGTATAAAAATAGAAGAGAAGTACAACGTAACAAAGTTGAGCGGGAAGCAAGAGGATTGGGCAACTTTTAAGGAACAACAGAAGATAACTAAAAAGGCAATACAGGGAGAAAACATGAGGTACGAAGGTAAGCTAGCCAAGAATATACAGGAGGATAGTAAAAGCTTCTTTAGGTAGGTGAAGAGTAAAAATTAGTTAAGACGAAGGTTGGACCCTTGAAGACTGAAACGGGTGAATTTATTATGGGGAACAAGGAAATAGCAGATCAGTTGAACAGGTGCTTTGGATCTGTCTTCACTAAGAAGGACACAAACAATCTTCCTGATGTACTAGTGGCCAGAGGATCTAGGGTGATGGAGGAACTAAAGGCAATTCACATTAGGCAGGGAATGGTGTTGGGTAAACTGATGGGACTGAAGGCTGATAAATCCCCAGGGCCTGATGATCTGCATCCCAGGGTACTTAAGGAAGTGGATCTAGACATTGTAGACGCATTGGTGATCATTTTCCAATGTTCTATAGATTCATGATCAGAGCCTGTAGACTGGAGGGTAGCTAATGTTATCCCACTTTTTAAGTAAGGCGTGAGAGAGAAAACAGGGAATTATAGCCACAGGTGGGGTGGGGAAGATGCTGGAGTCTATTAAAAAAGATGAAATAGCAGCACATTTGGATAGCAGCCACAGGATCGGTCCGAGTCGGCATGGATTTATGAAGGGGAAATCATGCTTGACTAATCTTCTGGAATTTTTTGAGGATGTAACTTGGAAAATGGACAAGGGAGAGCCAGTAGATGTAGTGTACTTGGACTTTCAGAAAGCATTTGATAAGGTCCCACATAGGAGATTAGTGGGCAAGATTAGAGCACTGGTATTGGGGGTAGAGTGCAGACATGGATAGAAAATTGGTTGGCAGGCAGGAAACAGAGTAGGGATTAACGGGTTCATTTCAGAATGGCAGGCAGTGATTAGTGGGGTACCGCAAGGCTCGTTGCTGGGACCGCAGCTATTTACAATATACATTCATGATTTAGATGAATGGATTAGCAAATTTGTGGATGACACAAATCTGGGTGGCTGTGTGAACTGTGAGGAGGATGCTATGAGGATGCAGGGTGACTTGGACAGGTTGGGTGAGTGGGCAGATGCATGGCAGATGCAGTTTAATGTGGATAAATGTGAGGTTAAATTGGTGGCAAAAACAGGAAGGCAGACTACTATCTAAATGGAGTCAAGTTGGGGGAAAAGGGGAAGTACAACGGGATCTGGGGGTCCTTGTTCATCAGTCAACGGAAGTAAGCATGCAGGTACACCAGGCAGTGAAGAAAGCGAATGCCATGTTGGCCTTCATAACAAGAGGAGTTGAGTATTTAGAGGAGCAAAGAGGTCCTTCTGCAGTTGTACAGGGCCCTAGTAAGACCACGCCTGGAGTATTGTGTGCAGTTTTGGTCTCCCAAATTGAGGAAGGACACTCTTGCTATTGAGGGAGTAGGTTCACGAGGCCAACAATACAATTCATTTGCTTTCATTTCAGGTGAACTCAAGCAAAGCAAAAGCACAGTGCAGGCCAAACAACTAATTTCATTTCATTAAGGGCTAACAAATCATTTATTGCAAGCACATTGCTGGCTAACAAACATTTATTGCAAGCACATAAAAGGTTGGCCATTGGCCACATAAAGCACATCACCACATAATCACATAAAGCACGTAAAGGGTAGACTCGCAGTTCGGTAGACTCACAGTTCAGTAGACTCACAGCAGAATCAGAGTTGTGGCCTCCCTCGCAATCTTTCAGAGTGACTGTCTCGCATCCAGGAATCCAGGGTTTTATAGTCCTGCCCTCCCCCTGAAGGGGCCCTATGTTCATCATGATGATTGACAGGCGAGAGGACCACTCAGCTGATCTCAAGATTTTTTAAACACTCATAACTTTTTTATTTTTCGTCGAACGGAAAAATCCTCGGGACTGCCTCAGCAGAGGGGAACTTTGAGTAAGATGGCCAAATATCATAGCGATATTTTTACATATTCTGATTCACATTTTCCCCCTCGAGGCAGAGATCACATTGACTGAACATTTTATGCTTTATTTCTCGACTTATGACAGATTAATTACCTTGAATTTCAAACCGACCAGCTTCAAATGATGACTTCGCAATGGCAGCTTGAACTGATGATGTCACAACGGATAGACTAGCAGGGGGAGGGCGAATTGCTATTGCCACACACAGGGCAAGTGCCATTGGAATTTTCTTTTAATAGCACTGCTGAGGAAGGCAAGGGGAGTGCTGGAATCTCATGTTCGGGAGCGGCTTGGGTTGGAGGACCACGCCTCCCGTGAGGGCTTGGGGTAGGGAACAGGTGGGAAGGGGGAGCAGACCCCAAATCTATATCCTATTAAATCCTATAAATCTCTCTGAAAAAGTTCTTCTGGTCATTTTTCCTGCTTCGTGTATTCATTTCCAGTGATGTTTTTCTGAAATGTTCTTCATTTGGATGCATGATGCAATATTACCCCATCCCAGAGTAACTATCTTTGCCATTTCATCCCATGCATTCTAATACCATATATGTTCTTTGATGAGACTCGTGGGCCAAAAGCCTGTTTCTGCACCCAATCTCTAAACTAAACTAAATACTACTTGATTATAAAGAGGCAACATCTCCACTGAAATCTATCATGAGGGGCAATTAACCCACACCATTGGGGCAGAAAATCATATATCCACTTCTTATCATATCAGTGGGGTGTATTTTCGTGAGTCACAGCTGCAATTACACCCACACTTAGAGTCATGGAGCCATACAGCGTGGAAACAGTCTCTGTAGTGGGACTTGTGTAGCTGGGACATTTTGCCCACACCGCCCAACATGTCCCAGCTACACTTGTCCCACATGCCAGCGTTTGGCCAATATCCCTTCAAACCTGTCCTATCCATGTACCTGTCTAATTATTTCTTAAACGTTGCAAGCCCCAGCCTCAACTACCTCCGCTGGCAGCTTGTTCCATACACCCACCACCCTTTGTGTGAAAACCTTACCCCTCAGATTCCTATTAAATCTTTTTCCCTTCACCTTGAACCTATGTCCACTGGTCTTCGATTCCCCATACTCTGGGCGAGAGGCTCAGTGCATCTACCTGAGCTGTTCCTCTCATGATTTTATACGCCTCTATAAGATCACCTCATCCTCCTGCGTTCATCCCACCTTACTCGATCTCCCCCTGTACCTCAGACCCTCTAGTCCTGGCAACATCCGCACAATCTTCCCTGTACCCTTTCCAGCTTGAACATGGTGCCCAGAACGGAACACAATATTCTCAATGTGGCCTCACCAACATCTTATACAACTGCAACATGGCCTCCAACCTCTATACTCAATACTCTGACTGATGAAGGCCAATATGTCAAATGCCTTTTTGACCACTTTATCTACCTGCGACTCCACCTTCAAGGAACCATGTACCTGCACTCCTAGGTCCATCCCTCTGCTCTACAACACTCCCCAGAGGCCTACCATTCTCTGTGTGGGTCCTGCCCTTGTTCGACATCCCAAAATACACAACCTCACACTTCTCTGTATTAAATTCCATCAACCATTCCTCCACCCATGTTAGACTTCCCAAAATGCAGCACCTCACATTTCTCTGTATTAAATTCTTAAA
Organism: Leucoraja erinaceus; assembly: GCF_028641065.1. NCBI lineage: Eukaryota > Metazoa > Chordata > Chondrichthyes > Rajiformes > Rajidae > Leucoraja > Leucoraja erinaceus. The sequence continues at coordinate 10,635,677 of NC_073379.1, forward strand.
GGGGTGAACTTTATTGACTCCCATCATCTTGGAAAAGCAACTGCTACTGAGTTTTATGAGGCTTGTTAAAAGCCACTCCGGAGCCAATATTTATACCCCTGAGCTTAATGTTAAGCATTAAGAGTTGGCTGCAATGTGTCCCTTCAAGCATTGTAACTACTTGCTTAACATATTCCAACAACATCACCAAATTGTGCCAGCAACAACCACATTCTGCACAAAAGCCGAACAGTTCAGCCACCTCACGTTTAGTTTAGTTTACTGTCATGTGTACAGAGGCACACTGAAAAGCTTTTGTTGCGTGCTAACCAGTCAGCGGAAAGACAATGCGTGATTGCAGGATCGAGCCGTTCACAGTGAACAGATACATGATAAATGAATTTGATTTAGTTTAGATATATCGCAGAAATAGGCCCTTCGGCCCACCGAGTCCGCTCCAACCAACGATCCCCATTCTGGAGTTTAGAAGGATGAGGGGAGGGGGATCTTATAGAAACATATCAAATTATAAATGGACTGGACAAGCTAAATGCAGGAAAAATGTTCCCAATGTTGGGCGAGTCCAGAACCGGGGGCCACAGTCTTAGAATAAAGGGGAAGCCATTTAAGACTGAGGTGAGAAAAAACTTTTTCACCCAGAGAGTTGTGAATTTGTCGAATTCCCTGCCACAGAGGGCAGTGGAGGCCAAGTCACTGGATGGATTTATGAGAGAGTTAGATAGAGCTCTAATGGCTAGTGGAATCAAGGGATATGGAGAGAAGGCAGGCATGGGTTATTGATTGGGGACGATCAGCCATGATCGCAATAAATGGCAGTGCTGGCTCGAAGGGCAGAATGGCCGCCTCCTGCACCTATTTTCTATGGTTCTATAGTCCACCATTCAATCATGGCTAATATAGCCTCCTTCCTATCCCCATTCTCCTGCCTTCTCCCCATAACCTCTGACACTCGTACTAATCAAGAATCTATCTACCTTTGATCGCTGACAGATGAGCCTTCGGGGGAGGTCTCACCGAATAAGTCCTCTCCAATTGTTTTATCCCTTTTGCCGCCAATATTATTGGTTCCTCCATTTTAATTAGCACGGTGATTTGTGCGGGTTTCAGAGGTTGTGTGGAGAAGGCAGGAGAATGGGGTTAGGAGGGAGAGATAGATCAGCCATGATTGAATGGTGGAGTAGACTTGATGGGCTGAATGGCCTTTTTCTACTCCTATCACTTAGGATCAATGATCTTAATTCCCATCATAGTTATCCATGTCTCCATTGAAAGAAACGGAACCACAGTATTTATCATCCATTATGCGATGAATTAAATAAGAAATACCATTATTTATTTTGTCAGAGGGTGGTGAATCTGTGGAATACATTGCCATTACCCCTGACACCTGTATTTATCACCAATCTATCCATCTCTACCTTAAATATATCCACTGACTTGGCCTCCACAGCCGTCTGTAGCAATGATTTCCACAGATTCACCACCCTCTGGCTAAATGACAGGAACTCTGCCACCACAGGAGATGCCGGGGTGGAGAGACCCCTTCAGCAAATGCTGGCAATCACCATGGCAACCTGCTGGTAAGATCCATACACCTGCCTCAGTTCTTCAAGGATGGATGACACCTGTACACAATAAGTGGGTTTTGGAAGTTGTGAAAGTAATTAAAGAGTTAACTAATGAAGCATTTAGTGAGTTGAGTTATTTAAACTAATCGTGATCAATTGGGAAGTATAGGTGTTGGGCAGAATTATTGTGTGGTGTGTTTTATTGTGTGCTGCATTGGCTCTAGTGACATTCGATGGCATTTCCATGATCATGATAGCCCAGACTGTCCCCAAACCATCACACAAAGCAACCTCCCTTCCATCGACTCCATTTACACCTCACGCTGCCTCGGCAAGGCCAGCAGCATAATCAAGGACCAGTCACACCCCGGCCACTCCCTCTTCTCCCCTCTCCCATCGGGCAAGATGTACAGAAGTGTGAAAACGCACACCTCCAGAATCAGGGACAGTTTCTTCCCAGCTGTTATCAGGCAACTGAACCATCCTACCACAACCAGTCCTGAACTACTGAGAGCAGTCCTGAACTACCTCATTTGATTGGACTTAACTGGATTTATCTTGAACTAGGGACTGCACGGTGGTGCAGTGGGAAAGGACAAAGGACATTTATTGTCACATCCACCAATTGGTGCAGTGAAATTTGAGTTACCATGCAGCACACAAATAAGATAAAGGCAACACTGTAGAACTGAACATAAAACATAAAAACATCCCCCCACACAGCGGAATAAGAGTTTCCCACTGTGAGGGAAGGCAACAAAGTTCAGTCCTCTTCCTCATGTTCACCCGTGGTCGAGGCCTATTGAGGCCTCCGCAGTCGCCGCAATGGCGGCCCGATGTTTCAGGCCCTCGAACAGAAGAACACTCTCAGCGGCTTGGAGTTTGCGAATCGGCCGCTTCCTACTGGAGATCGCGGCACCCGAAGTCCACAGGCCGAGCTGGGCGGAAACTCAACGCTGGGGCGATCCCAGGCTCCGCGATGAAAGAGTCAGCACCACCTGCAACTGGAGGCTCCGCAGACCACAGCTCCACGGTGTTAAAGTCAGCACAGTCCCAGCACTCCGGAGCTTCAACACCGCGATCCCGGTAAGGCATCGTCCCAGGCTCTGCGATGGTCATTCAGTGCTGGGCCGCTGCTGAAGCTCTGACCGGTCTCCGGCAGGAAAGGCTGCGCCAATCCAGATGGTAGGCCGCGAGGGGAGGGGGGAGGGGGGGTGAAGATGCGGCTCGGAGAAAAGATGCATCCTCGACCAGGTAGTGACTGAGAAAAAAACGGTTTCTCCCCTTCCCCTCGCCCCCCCCCCCCCCTCCCCCCCCCCCCCCACATACAAAAAAAAGACTGAAAGGCATCCAAAACAAAACTTTAGACAGAATTTAAAAAAATTTAAAGATGAAAGGCCGAACAGCTGCTGGTGAGGCTGTCACACTCGATGGCACCACTACGGGAGTTGCTGCCTCACAGCACCAGAGACCCGGGTTTGATCCTGACTACGGGAGTTGTCTGTACGGATTTGTACGTTCTCCCCCGTGACCTGCGTGAGTTTTCTCCGGTTGTTCCCACACCCCGAAGATGTGCAGGTTTGCAGGTTAATTGGCTTGGTTTCAATGTTAATTGTCCCTAGTGGGTGTAGAGTGGTGTTAGTGTGCGGGGATCGCTGGTCGCTGCGGACTCGGTGGGATGAAGGGCTTGCTTCCACGCTGTAGCTCTAAACTAACACTAAACTACCTCAACATATCACCCTCACTGTTCATTCACCAGCCATACAGCTTTGTTCAATGTCGTGATCTATAGTGCTGTACATTTGCAGCAGCTTTAAGATCTATATGGTATTGTAAAATATGATGAAATCTGTCCCGCCAACTGTAAAGATTTGTGGACTCGCATATGTACGTGCTCTTTTCTATTCGATAATTTAAATGGGAAACAGGAACGGGAGTAGTTCATTTGTGTCATGGAGCCTACTATATTATTCATTAAGAAGGATGAGTGGGTGCCTCATTGAAACTTACCCAACAGTGAAAGGCCTGGATAGAGTGGATGTGGAGAGGATGTTTCCACTAGTGGGAGAGTCTAGCACCAGAGGTCATCGCCTCAGAATTTAAGGACATGCCTTGAGGAAGATGAGTAAGAATTTCTTCAGTCGGAGGGTGGTGAATCTGTGGAATTCATTGCCACAGAAGGCTGTGGACGTAAAGTCAGTGGATATTTTTAAGGTGGGGATTGATAGATTCTTGATCAGTACGGGTGTCAAGGGACATGGAGAGAAGGCAGGAGAATGGGGTTGAGTGGGAGAGATAGATCAGCCATGATTGAATGGCGGAGTAGACTTGATGGGCTGAATGGCCTAATTCTGCTCCCATCACTTATGAACTTATGACCATATGTCAACCTTTCATCCCCGGAATCAGCATAGTGAACTCTCTCTGCACTGTCTCAAATACAGAAGCCAAAACTGTACACAGTATAACAGTTGCGGTCTCACCAGCAGCCTGGAACGTTTTCTCAAATCGTCTTGACTGCATTCTATTGCAATTAAATTCGTCATTCCTAACGACTTTCTGTAGCTGCAGCCAACACATTGTGTTTCATGCATTAGAACTCCTAGATCCTTTTAGCATGTAACATTTTCTTCCCCGACACAAATTAAATCATTTGCTTGCTCATTCTTTCAACCACAGTACAGGGCATCATGGTGGCGCAGCGGTAGAGTTGCTGCCTCACAGCGCCAGAGACCTGGGTTCCATCCTGACTACGGGTGCTGTCTGTACGGAGTTTGTACGTTCTCCCCGTGAGCTGCGTGGGTTTCCTCCGGCGTCTCCGGTTTCCACCCACACTCCAAAGACGTGCGGGTTAGAGGTTCATTGACTTGGTATAATTGTAAATTATCCCTAGTGTGTGTAGGATGGTGTTAGTGTGCGGGGATCGCTGGTCGGCACGGACTCAGTGGGCCAAAGTGCTGTATCTCTAAACTAAACTAAACTAAAAGTGTATATCCACCGATTTCTCACTTTATATTCCAGCTAGCTGTATTCCCCTCTTATTTTTCCACCTAAAATATATATGTTGCCTCTTTACTGCTTTGAATTTCATGTAACTTGTCTCCATCCTCCATTCCTCCCATTCCTCTGTCTCCTGAATTCATTTCCACATTCCTTACCAATTTCATGCTTTGCGTCATCTTTGGTAATTATGCCCTATTTCCGCCAAGTCTGTGTCATTACAGAAGTGCAACGTGAAAACAGAAAATATTCAGCCCACCGAGTGCACGGTGAACATCGGGTATCCATTTACACTATTCCCAATTATATTCTCCCCACATTTTCACCAACTCCTCACAGATTCTCCCACTCACAAGGTGACAGCACGGTGGCGCAGCGGTAGAGTCGCTGCCTCACAGCGCCAGTGACCCGGGTTCCATCCCGACCACGGGTGCTGTCTGCACGGAGCAAAGAATATGTGTGTTATGATTGTGTTTATAATTTGTTTGGTTGTTTTGTTGTTTGTCTTTTGCACAAAAGTCCGCGAGCATTGCCACTTTCATTTCACTGCACATCTCGTATGTGTATGTGACAAATAAACTTGACTTGACTTGGAGTTTGTACGTTCTCCCAGTGACCTGCCTGGGATCTCTCCGGGCGCTCCGGTTTTCTCCCACTCTCCAGAGACATACAGGTCTGTAGGTTAATTGGCTTTGGTAAAATTATAAATTGTCCATAGTGTGTGTGTGGGCTAGTGCTCGTGTACGCGGGGGGATCGCTGGTCGGCGCGGACTCGGTGGGCCGAAGGGCCTGTTTCCGCGCTGTATCTCTAAAGTAAATGACAACTCACCTGTACACTCACGGCAGGTTAGAGTTGCATATTAATCTCCCAACCCACATGTTTTTGTGTTGGGGGCAGGTAACTAGAGCACCTGAGGCGCACACACCCAGTCACAGGGAGAACGTGCAAATTCCGCAGACATACAGTATCATTAGTCAGGGTTAAGCCAGGTTAATAGAACTATGAGGCAGTGGATGTTCTAGCTGCAGTTCTGTTTTGCCTGCAGGCCCTTTGGCAAAGGAGCTCACACATCACTTTGTTTAGTGTTAGTTTAGAGATACAGAATGGAAACAGGCCCTTTGGCCCGACCAGCGATCCCCGTACACTAACACTAGCCTACACACACTAGGGACAATTTACATTTACATCAAGCCAATTAACCTACAAACCTGTACGTCTTTGGAGAGTGGGTGGAAACCGAAGATCTTGGAGAAAAGCCACGCAGGTCACGGGGAGAACGTACAAACTCCGTACAGACAGCACCCGTAGTCGGGATCGAACCTGGGTCTCTGGTGCTGTGAGGCAGCAACTCTACTGCTGTGCCACCGTGCCGCCCTTAGTGCACCCTAATATTGGAGTGTATCCTCCACTGGAGAGGGATAAGATAGACACAAAGAGCTGGAGTAACTCAGTGGGATAAGCAGCATCTCTGGACATGTCTGTAGAAGGGTCTCAGACCCAAAATGTCACTCATCCCTTCTCCAGCTTTTTCTGCCTATCTTCAGTTTAAACCAGCATCTGAAGTTCCTTCCTGTACAGAGGGATAAGATATACAGTGGCTTGCAAAAGTATTCATACCCCTTGAACTTTTCCACATTTTGTCACGTTACAACTACAAAGGTAAATGTATTTTATTGGGATTTTATGTGATAATTGTGAAGTGGAAGGAAAATGACACATGGTTTTCAAATTTTTTTTACAAATAAAAAACTGAAAAGTGTGAGGTGCAAAAGTATTCAGCCCCCTTTACTCTGATACCCCTAAATAAAATCCAATGCAACCAATTGCCTTCAGAAGTCACCTAATTAGTAAATAGAGTCCACTTGTGTGTAATCTAATCTCAGTATAAATACAGCTGTTCTATGAAGACCTCAGAGGTTTGTTAGAGAACATTAGTGAACAAACAGCATCATGAAGCCCAAGGAATACACCAGACAGGTCAGGGATAAAGTTGTGGAGAAGTTTAAAGCAGGGTTAGGTTATAAAAAAATATCCCAAGCTTTGAACATCTCACGGAGCACTGTTCAATCCATCATCCGAAAATGGAAAGAGTATGGCACAACTGCAAACCTACCAAGACATGGCCATCCACCTAAACTGACAGGCCGGGCAAGGAGAGCATTGATCAGAGAAGCAGCCAAGAGGCCCATGATAACTCTGGAGGAGCTGCAGAGATCCACAGCTCAGGTGGGAGAATCTGTCCACAGGACAACTATTAGTCGTGCAATCCACAAATCGGGCCTTTATGGAAGAGTGGCAAGAAGAAAGCCATTGTTGAAAAAAAGCCATAAGAAGTCCCGTTTGCAGTTTGCCACAAGCCATGTGGGGGACACAGCAAACATGTGGAGAAAGGTGCTCTGGTCAGATGAGACCAAAATTGAAGTTTTTGGCCTAAATGCAAAACGCTATGTGTGGCGGAAAAACTAAAACTGCACATCACCCTGAACACATCATCCCCACTGTGAAACATGGTGGTGGCAGCATCATGCTGTGGGGATGCTTTTCTTCAGCAGGGACAGGGAAGCTGGTCAGAGTTGATGGGAAGATGGATGGAGCCAAATACAGGGCAATCTTGGAAGAAAACCTGTTAGAGTCTGCAAAAGACTTGAGACTGGGGCAGAGGTTCACCTTCCAGCAAGACAACGACCCTAAACATACAGCCAGAGCTACAATGGAATGGTTTAGATCAAAGCATATTCATGTGTTAGAATGGCCCAGTCAAAGTCCAGACCTAAATCCAACTGAGAATCTCTGGCAAGGCTTGAAAATTGCTGTTCACAGACGCTCTCCATCCAATCTGACTGAGCTTGAGCTATTTTGCAAAGAAGAATGGGCAAAAATTTCAGTCTCTAGATGTGCAAAGCTGGTAGAGACATACCCCCAAAAGACTTGCAGCTGTAATTGCAGCAAAAGGTGGTTTTACAAAGTATTGACTCAGGGGGGCTGAATACTTTTGCACGCCACACTTTTCAGTTTTGTATTTGTAAAAAAATTTGAAAACCATGTATCATTTTCCTTCCACTTCACAATTATGCACCACTTTGTGTTGGTCCATCACATAAAATCCCAATAAAATACATTTACATTTGTGGTTGTAACGTGACAAAATGTGGAAAAGTTCAAGGGGTATGAAAACATTTGCAAGCTACTGTGTATGCATATGGATAGACAGGTTGATTAAGGATAGTTAGCATGGTGTTGTACGTGAAATATCGTGTCTTACAAATTTAATGAAGAGGTAACCAAAAAGGTTGATGAGAGCAAGGCTGTAGAAATTGGATCTATAGACTTCAGCAAGGCCTTTGTTAAGTTTTACATGGTCGGCTGCTCTGGAAGGTTAGATCGCATGAGATCCAGGGGGGGGCTTGCAGACTGGATGTAGAATTGACTGCATGGAAGCATGGCAGGGAGCGTTGGTGGGGGGGGGGTTTGGACTGGAGACTCTTGACAAGTGGAGTGCCTCAAGTCGTTGTTGGGCCCATTGCTGTTTGGGGATAAGATCAGCGATTTGGGTGAAAATGTTCAAGGTGTGGTTAATAAGTTTGGAGGTGACATGAAAGTGGGTGGTGGTGAAGAATGACCAAAAATTACAGCAGGCTCTTGATCACTTGGGCAAGTGGGCTGAAAATAGCAAACCCTGTTTAATGCAGATAAGTATAAGGTGTTGCATTTTCAGAAGTCAAACCAGGGCAGGTCCTTCACAGAGAATTGTAGTGTACTGGGGAGTGTTGTAAAGCAGAAGGCTAGAGTCATAGTCATAGAGTAATATAGCATGGAAACAGGCCCTTCAGCCCAACTACAAGGCCCAGCTACACTAGTCCCACCTGCCTGTGCTAGGTCCATATCCCTCCACACCTGTCCCAACCATGTACCTGTTTAACTGTTTCAATAATTGTTATATGTTATATATTAATAAAGGTTGGGATAGTCCCAGCCTCAGCTACCTCCTCTGGCAACGTGTTCCATGCACCCACCACCCTTTGTGTGATAAAGTAACCCCTCGGATTCCTATTAAATCTTTTCCCCTCCACTTTAAACCTATGTCCTCTGGTGCTCGGTTCGCCAACTCTGGGCAAGCGACTCTGTGCGTCTACCCGATCTATTCCTCTCATGATCTTATGCAACTAGGAGTAAAGTTTATGCATATAGGAATTCCCAGAAAGTGTCATCATAGGTATATAGTGTGGTAAAGATGGCTTCTGGTACATTGGCCTTCACCAGAGTCAGGGTATTGAGTATAGAAGTCACAACATTACGTTACGGTTGTATAAGATGTTGGTGAGGTCATGTTTGGAGGACTGTGTTCAGTTTTAGTCACCCTGCTATAGGAAGGATATCGTTATACTGGACAGTGTGCAGATAAGATTATCAAGCATGTTGCCACATATTTGTGGGGCTGAGCTAAAGGAAGAGAGTGGGCAGGCTAGGACTTTATTCCTTGGAGTGTTGGAGGCGTGGGTCAAATGGTGTCGTTCTATACTCCAACGTTTTATGAATTTATGCACCAGTTGTAGCATCTCATTGCAGTCTCGGGTCGGAAGCGGCCGTTCCAGACACTCCAAGCCGCTGAGAGTGTTCTCCCCACACCGGAGTTCGATCATCCGGAGAGAGGGCCTGTAACATTGGATCACCGTCGCGGCGACTGTGGAGGCCTCAATAGGCCCGACCATGGATGAACAAGAGGAAGAGGACTGGACGTTGTTGTCTTCCCTCACAGTGGGAACCATTGTGGGGGATGTTTTTATGTTTAATGTTAAATTCTTTAATGTTGTGTTTTATTTTTATTGGTGTGCTGCAAATGGCAAATCAAATTTCACTACACCAATTGGTGTATGTGACAACAAATGACAATAAATGCCCTTTGTCCTTTGTTCTACCATTATGTGAGCATACAAGGAGAGGCAGCACCAGCTTGCCATAGAGAATGTCAGGCGGCGCAATTCTCGTCAGCAGCGGCCTCTGCAGCCCGTCTGCGTTTTTATTATTTTTTGTCTATGTTTTTATGTAGTTTTTGTTATTTTTTGTTGGGGTGTGTGTTTTGGGGGGTGGGGGTGAGGTGGGAGGGAGGGGGTAACTTTTAAATCTCTCCCTGCACGGGAGACCCGACCTTTTCTTTGTCGGGTCTCCGTTGTCGTTGGGGCTGCAACGTAGAGCGGCCTCCAACAGGAAGACCGGGGGCTCTGGTGCCGACTACTCACCTCACCGTCGCGGAGCAGGCCGAGTCCAGAGTGGGTGGAGCGGTGGTGGAGCGCTGCTGCTGCTGCGGCCCGACCTCCGGAGATTCGGAGGCTGCAACTGCGGGTCTGGCGGACGGCGGCACCGGGAGCCCACGGGTCCCTGGAGGGAGACCGCTTTTCAGGGCTCCCGCAACGGTGACTTCTCCCGCCCGAGTTGCGGGATTGAAGAGCTCCTGGAGCGGGGTCTTACAGCACCGCCCCGCGCGGCTTGAAATGGCCGTGGGACACTGCGAGCGCACGCCGGGGCTCTAACATCAAGAACCCAGTGTGCGACCTTGCATCACCCGGCATGGCTTTAATGGCCGCGGGACAATCGCCATCGCCATTTGACTTTGACTCTGACATCGGGGGGGGGGGGGGGGGGGGGGGGGGGGTGCAGTGGAGAGATAGATAAGTTTTTTTGGCCTTCCATCACAGCAATGTGATGGATGTTTATGTAAATTATGTTGTGTCTTGGGTCTATGTTTGTAATGTATGGCTGCAGAAACGGCATTTCGTTTGGACCTCAAGGGGTCCAAATGACAAATAAATTGAATCTTGTATCTTGTATCTTGTATCTTGGATTGCAGAGAATACGTATCACCCCTGCCATCGGGAAGAAGGTGCAGGAGCCTGAAAACTGTAACGTCCAGGTTCAGGAACAGCTTCTTCCCCACAGCCATCAGGCTATTAAACACTACAACCTCATATAAGCTACGAACTACAATAGACTATTATTGTTATTATTGCACTGTTATTGTTGTTTGTTTTTTATGTGTATGTGTGTGTGTATATGTACTGTATGTGTGTGTATGTACTGTATGTGTGTGTGTACTGTGTGTGTGTGTATGTACTGTGTGTGTGTGTATGTGTGTACTGTGTGTGTGTATTGTATGTGTGTATGTACTCCATATGTGTATGTATGTGTGTGTATGTACTGTATGTGTGTGTGTGTACTGTGTGTGTATGTACTGTGTGTGTGTGTATGTGTGTGTGTGTACTGTGTGTGTGTGTACTGTGTGTGTGTGTACTGTGTGTGTGTACTGTGTGTGTGTGTACTGTGTGTGTGTATGTGTGTGTGTGTGTGTGTACTGTGTGTGTGTACTGTGTGTGTATGTACTGTGTGTGTGTGTACTGTGTGTGTGTGTATGTGTGTGTGTGTGTATGTGTGTGTGTGTCTGTGTGTGTGTGTATGTATCTGTGTGTGTGCTGTGTATATATGCACACACTGAACTTTTTCTCCCTCTCGTTTGTTATATTGTTTATAGTGTACTCTATGTTTACTAATGTGTAGGAAGTAACTGCAGATGCTGGTTAACGCTGAAGATAAACACAAAAAGCTGGAGTAGCTCAGCAGGACAGGCAGCATCTCTTCAGACTGAAGGGTCTGGGATGCTGCCAGGCAGTCAGTCCCTGTGAGATACTCCAGCTTTTTGCGTCTAGCCCCTGAATCTGGTGGTACGCAGGGTTAAGCTTTTGTATTTTCTGCCCGATGAGGAAGAAAACAGTTTGGATCGTGGTTTACTGTTGTTAGAGCTGTACTCATTTGGGCAAGTCACCAACCCCTGCAGATGAGCCGTAAAAAGCATTTTATCTTCCCCCCCTCCACATAGTCATAGCAGATTCCCCCTAGTCCTCACCTTTCACCCCATCAGCCATCCTACACAGCACAGAATCCTCTGATATTTTTGCCGCCTCCAACGGGATCCCAACACTAATCACATCTTCCCATCTCCACCCCTTTCCGCCAAACGCAGAGACCGTTCCCTCCGCAACTCCCTGGTTAACTCATCCCTTCCCCCCCCCCCCCCCCCCCCCCCCCCCCCCCCAAACCCCCCCCCCCAGGTACCTGTCCCTATACCTCCTCCCTCGACTGTCCAGGGCCCCTTTCAGGTTAGGCAGAGGTTCACTTGCACCTCCTCCGACCTCATCTACTGTACCCACTGTTCCAGATGTGTACTCTTGTATCAAACGTAGACTGGGCGATCATTTTACTGACCACCTTCACTCAGTCCGCCTGGACCTACCTGATCTCCCAGTTGCTGGACACTTTAACTCCCCTTCCCATTCCCACGCTGACCTTTCTGTCCTGGGCCTCCTCCATTGTCAGTGTGAGGCTAAATGCAAATTGGCGGAACAGCACCACATATTTTGCTTGGGCAGCTTACACCACAGCGGTATGAATATTGATTTCCCTGCATCTCCTCTCTTGCCGTCTCACCCCACCCTAGTTGTCGCACTGATTTCAAAGTTGTCGCGTTGAGTCTCATTGTCTGTAACTCATTTTCACCCAGCCCACAGCTAACTATGGCCTGTTTCCTTTATCATTACTTTTTTGCATATCATTCATCCATTTAGGAATATCAAAACATAGAAAGTAGGTGCAGGAGGAGGCCATTCGGTCCTTCGATCCAGCACCACCATTCATTGTGATCATGGCTGATCATCCACAATCAGTAACCTGTGCCTGCCTTCTCAACATATCCCTTGATTCCACTAGCCACTAGAGCTCTATCTAACTCTCTTTTAAATTCTTCCAGTGAATTGCCCTCCAATGCCTTCTGTGGCAGAGAATTCCATAAATTCACAACTCTCTGGGTGAAAACGTTTTTTCTCATCTCTGTTTTAAATGGCCTCCCCTTTATTCTTAGACTGTGGTCCCTGGTTCTGGACTCCCCCAACATTGGGAACATTTTTCCTGCATCTTGCTTGTCCAGTCCTTTTATAGTTGTATATGTTTCTATAAGATCCCCTCTCATCCTTCTAAATTCCAGTGAATATAAGCCCAGTCTTTCCAATGTTTCTTCATATGACAGTCCCGCCATCCGAGGGATTAACCTCGTGAACCTACGCTGCACTGCCTCAATAGCAAGGATGTCCTTCCTCAAATCAGGAGACCAAAACTGCACACAATACTCCAGATGTGGTCTCACCAGGGCCCTGTACAACTGCAGAAGGATCTCTTTACTCCTATACTCAAATCCTCCCGTTATGAAGGCCAACATGCTATTAGCTTTCTTCACTGCCTGCTGCACCTGCATGTTTACTTTCAGTGACTGGTGCACAAGGACACCCAGGTCTCGTTGCACTTCGCTTTTTCTCAATCTGACACCATTGAGATAACAATCTGCTTCTTTGTTCTTGCCACCATAGTGGATAACCTCACATTTATCTACATTATACCGCTCAGCCATGCACCTGCCCACTCACTCAACCTGTCCAAGTCACAGAAAGATAGAAACATAGAAAATAGGTGCAGGAGTAGGCCATTTGGCCCTTCGAGCCTGCACCGCCATTCAATATAATCATGGCTGATCATCCAACTCCGTATCCTGTACCTGTAAGCCTTCTCTCCATACCCCCTGATCCCTTTAGCCACAAGGGCCACATCTAACTCCCTCTTAAATATAGCCAATGGACTGACCTCAACTACCTTTTGAGGCAGAGTATTCCAGAAATTCACCACTCTCTGTGTGAAAAATGTTTTTCTCATCTCGGTCCTAAAAGATTTCCCCCTTATCCTTAAACTGTGACCCCCTTCTTCTGGACTTCCCCAACATCGGGAACAATCTTCCTGCATCTACCCTTAAAATGTTTGTAAGTTTCTATAAGATTACCCCTCAATCTTCTAAATTCTAGCGAGTATAAACCGAGTCACCCTGCAACCTCCTAGCATCCTCTTCGCTGTTCACACTGCTATTTGTTCTATATCTCTCTGCATCACAATCTATATCTCACATTTCCCTTTCCCTGACTCTCAGTCTGAAGAAGAAGCACGCACCTGACCTCCTGAAGCAACACGGGCTTCAGAACATTGAACAGAGCTGCAGAGGAACACACCTATTGTTCCCCGATGCCTGCTCTGAATACGATGCAAATGAAACTAAATCCCTTCGGCCTGCACGTGATCCATATCCTCTCCACATTCACAAGCCGAACTCAATGCCTCTGTCATATCTGCTTCCACCGCCACCCCTGGCAGCAAATTGCAGGCACCCGCCCAGTCTGTGTAAGAAAAGCTTTGCCAGGAAACTGTCAGAACAGCAGACTGAGACAGAGGTGTCGGAGATGGAAGTTGGAAGAGACCAAACAAGGAGAGAAAGAACAGAGTCGAGGCAGAAAGTAATGTCCTGTGGAATATCGAAGCTGGTCTTTCCATAAAATACAGAGAAGGCAAAGAGAACTGCAAACGTAAATGCTTAAACAGACTGCACCTATGAAGGCAGGAAAAGGAGTTAACATTACAGATTGATGAACTTGCATCAGTAATGGATAGCTCGGATCCAAATCAGATACAGGCTGGTAATGCGAAATGATTGAATTCAGTGTCGAGTTCTACGTGCTGTAATAGACCAAAGGCAGAGATGGGATTGAAAGTTAATTAAGAAAATGAAAGTCACAGGCACCTAAAAAGATCAGAGTTAATCCCGTAAACTGAGCATAGCAGGCCTGTAACTCTTAACGGAGAGAAGACAATGCTGGTGTCAGATGGAGGTGTGCAGAGGGAAGTAACCCTTGCCGCCCCATCCTAGTTACCAGACATTATATTCAGTTCCCCTGATAAAAGTTTACTAATTCTATGCCTCATTGTCACCTTCACCATAGCCAACAATTTTCCTTAAACTTCATCCCCTTTGAACTCTCGTTTTCACACCTTGCCCTTCCATATCTCTGTGTCTCCCTCTCCCCTCACTCTCAGTCTGAAGGAGGGTCTCGACCGAATCGTCACCCGTTCCTTCTCGCCAGAGACGCTGCCTGTCCCACCGAGTTACTCCGGCATTCTGTGTCTGCCCTGGGGGGTCGATGTCTGTGGAAATTGGAAATTGGAAATTGCCTATTTGGCAATTGTAAATCTGCGGTGTTGTGGACAAACGAAGAGATCAGACAAGAGGAAAAATAATCGGGTCAAGATGGATAGTAATAGGTGATGAGGGACATAAACATAGGCCTTCCTTGAAAGAAGGCAGTCATTTTTTAACAACACTAAGAATCTTGAGATATAAATCCAACTAATTTTAGAAAGTATATAAAAAGCAAGAACATGGTTACAAAAGCAGATGTGGAAATAAATTAAAAGGCTCAGAAATGCAGTGGCATTCCACCCAGGCAGAATGGAATGCTGAACTGAGGGGCCCATGAAGGGAATCGTGTACCTTTAGCCTAAATTGATTTGACTTCCCATGTATGAGTTACTGTTTCCGTGAGAGGAAGGAAAACCCTCAGCAATGCAAGTTTATACTGTTGCTCGGGATCAGATCCATATTTGTCAAAGTGAGGAGAAGGGTAAAATTCTACCGTTGGGGATAATTTGATTTTGGGTTTGGCTGCAAGCGTTCAGTATTCAGTTAGCCGGGACATCCCGTATTTTGGGCTAAATTGGTTTATCCCGTACGGGACCGCCCTTGTCCCGTATTTGACCGCTACAACTCGGGTCGAGGGGACTGTCGGGTCGGAGCGCCGCGTCTGGCCCCGCCTCACACGTCCCAACGTAGTGCAGCCCATGGAGTGCAGCAGCAGCAGCAGCGCCTCGCCCGTGACCCCATCGGTCGGCAGCCCGGCCAGCTGTCCGACCTTCGGACCTTCGCTTACCGCCGACACCACCACCCCCCCTCCTTCTCATGGCCGATCATCGGTTCATGAGTTGGATGGGGCGCCGGGGTCAAAACTCCTCAGCTGGCCCGCCGGCTGGGCTTTGTGTGCAGTCCAGCACCCGGGACAACTCATCATTCACCCAGCCACGGCCGAGTCGGTCAATGAATTGCCGTCGGGAGTTTGACATTTGGCATTTTGTCCCGGATTTGGGAGTCAGAGAGTTGGCAACCCGAGATGGAATCCACATAAGAGTTTGTGGTGGCAATATGCTGAAAGGTCCAAATCACAGCTCCCCAAGTCCCTTCAATCTCTCTCCTTCATTTAGGCTCCAACAGTAACTAGAGGAAGAAAACACTCACGGGAGTCATTGCCTTAGGAAGAGGACTTTGAGGAAACAATGAGTTCATAAGTGTGTCAGAAGGAACTGCAAGATGCTGGTTTAAGCCGAAGATAGACACAAAAAGCTGGAGTAACTCAGCGGGTCAGGCAGCATCTCTGGTCTCAACCCGAAACGTCACCCATTCCTTCTCTCCAGAGATGCTGCCTGTCTCGCTGAGTTACTCCAGCATTTTGTGTCTATAATAAGTTCATAAGTGGTAGGAGCAGAATCTACTCCACCATTCAATCGTGGCTGATCTATCTTTCCTTCTCAATCTCATCCTCCTCCTTCTCCCCATAACCCCTGACACCCGCACTAATCAAGAATCTATCTATCTCTGCTTTAGAAATACCCATTGACTTGGCCTCCACAGCCGTCTGTGGCAATGAGTTCCACAGATTCACCACCCTCTGACTAAAGAAATAATGGTATTTCTTATTCAATTCATCACATAATGGACGATAAATAATTCAGTTTCTTTCAATGGAGACGGCTGCACTATGATGGGGATTAAGATCATAGATCATAAGTGATAGGAGTAGAATTCTGCCATTCGGCCCATCATGTCTATTCCACCATTCAATCATGGCTGATCTATCTTTCTCTCCTAACCCCATTCTCCCCAGCACCTCTGACACCCGTACTAATTAAAATGG
The DNA here is from genome assembly GCF_028641065.1 of Leucoraja erinaceus. Lineage (NCBI taxonomy): Eukaryota > Metazoa > Chordata > Chondrichthyes > Rajiformes > Rajidae > Leucoraja > Leucoraja erinaceus. The sequence goes on from NC_073379.1 coordinate 10,652,128, forward strand.
AGGAGCCAATAGTATTGGTAGCAAAAGGGACAAAACAATCGGAGAGCCAGTGATCGGCATGGCCTTGCCCGAAGGTTCGTCATTCGGCATAACCGGGGGGAGCTGGAGAAGTCGGGTGCGAGGAGCAAGGGCCTGGTGGGAGGGTAAACCGGGGTGTTGACTCCAGCATCTTCAGGGACGGCTGCAGGAGGTGATGCCGGGACACAAAGATGGCCGGGCGAGGAGAGGAGAGGAGAGGAGAGGAGAGGAGAGGGACGTTGGTTCACGGGAACTGCTCCAGTACATCAAGCGCGTGGTGGGGGGGGGAGGACAACTGGACTGTGCAGGGCGAATAATGGCGTCAAAAATGGTGGCGACCACATGTGTAATATATGCTAAATGAACTTTACTCTGCAGTGGCACATGTGAAAAAATAAAACACTACTGACTATCGACTATTGAGGCGTGTAGAGGCAGAATGATGTTTATTGGGTTGAGTTGAGAATGTCAAGGTTGGATGGACCAAGGAGTGACTCAAACATGCCGTGGTTTGCAAGAAGATGAACAGCATGCATTGTGACATGGTGGAAGCGTCTGTGTGTGTCAAGAATAAAATGAAGGAAAAGCACTGCAAGCCGCTCCAAGTGCATCCTCTATTATGAGGGTGTTGCCAGGACTAGAGGGTGTGAGCAATAGGGAGAGGTTGAGTAGGCTGGGTCTCTATTCCAGGGAGCACAGGAGGATGAGGGGAGATCTTGTAGAGGTGGTCAAAATCATGAGAGGAATAGATCGGGTCGATGCACAGAGTAGGGGAATCAAGGACCAGAGATCATGCTTTTAAGGTGAAGGGGAAAAGATTTAATAAGAATCCGGGGGCTATTGGTGGGTGCATGGAACAAGCTGCCAGAGGAGGTAGTTGAGGCTGGGACTATCCCATCGTTTAAGAAACAGTTGGACAGGTGCATGGATAGGACAGGTTTGGAGGGATATGGACCAAGCGCAGGCAAGTGGGACTAGTATAGCTGGGACATTGTTGGGCGGTGTGGGCAAGATGGGCCGATGGGCCTGTTTCCGCCCTGTATCACTCTGTTGGTCTAAGTGCATGCGTCAGCGGGGAACACACAATCCTTTCGCTAATTAAATCTTTTTAAGCTGATAATGATGATAATCCTTTGCCGCAGAAGCCTGTGGAGGCAAAGTCAATGGATATTTTTAAGGCGGAGTTGGATTGTTGATTAGTAAGGGTGTCAGGGGTTATGGCAATGAATTCCACAGATTCACCACACTCTGACAAAATAAATAATGGTATTTCTTATTTATTTAATTGCAAAATGGGCGATAAATAGTTCCGTTTTTTTCATTGGAGACATGGCTAAACTATGAGGGGAATTAAGATCATGGATCATAAATGATAGGAGTAAAATTAGGCCATTCGGCCCATCAAGCCTACTCCACCATTCAATCATGGCTGATCTATCTCTCCCTCCTAACCCCATTCTCCTGCCTTCTCCACACAACCTCTCTCACCCGCACTAATCACCGTACTAATTAAAATGGAGGAACCAATAATATTGGCGGCAAAAGGGACAAAACAATCGGAGAGCACTCAGTTGGCGAGACCTGGCCCGAAGGCTCATCTGTCAGCGATCAAAGTTAGATAGATTCTTGATTAGTGCGGGTGTCAGGGGTTATGGGGAGAAGGCAGGAGAATGGGGTTAGGAGGGAGAGATAGATCAGCCATGTTTGAATGGCGGGGCAGACTTGATGGGCCGAATGGCCAAATTCTTCTGCTCCTATCATTTATGATAATGTATCACATGATAATGTATTTGCAATCCACATGAAATGGAGAAATTGGAGCGATTGGCAGCAAAACAAAACTGCACGGTACGAATGATAACGTCGGGCGTGAAGAAGGCGTTATCCATTCCATCATTATCTCTCACCCTGGTTGTTTTCTACACGAGGGAGAGGAATACACAGGGAAGGTTGCCAGCTCCAAGTCTTGCTTCAGCAAATTAATTAACAGTCCTTGCTGGCACTCCTCCCAGCAACACATCCTCTGGGCATAGTTTACTCATTTCAACATAACACTGTTGTGACTTTTTCTCGCTGGCTGACAACAGCAATACAGGCCATGCCTTTCACAATCAGTGTGTTTCCAGATACCACATGGTCATAGAGTCACCGATAGAGTGATACAGCGTGGAAGCTTTAGACACATTGGACTGATGAAGGCCAATGTGTCTAAAGCCTTTTTGACCACCTTATCTACCTGCAACTCGAATGCATTTCGTTGTCTCTGTACTGTACACTGACAATGACAATTAAATTGAATCTGAATCTGAATCTGAATCTGAAACAGGTCCTTCAACCCAACTTGCCCACGCTGACCAACATGCTCCAGCTACACTAGGCCCATCTCCCTGCATTTGGCCCAGATCCCTCCAAACCTCTCCTATCCATGTACCTGTCTAACTGTTTTTTAAAGGTTGGGACGGTCCCAGCCTCAACTACCGCCCTTTGTGTGAAAATGTCACCTCTCAGGTTCCTATTAAATCTTTTCCCCTTCACCTTAAAGGTGAAGAGATCAGAGGTCCTCTGGTCCTCGATTCCCATACTCTGGGTAAGAGACTCTGTGCATCTACTCGATCTATTCCTCTCATGATTTTATATATAAGATCTCTATAAGATCACCCCTCATCCTCCTGTACTCCAGAGAATAGAATCCCAGCCCACTCAACCTCTCCCTGTAGCTCACACCCTCGAGTCCTAGCGACATCCTCATAAATCTTCTCTGTAGCCTTTCCAGCTTGACAGCATCTTTCCTATAACATCGTGCCCAGAAGTGAACACAATACAGAACTGAACTGAACAAATGCGGCCTCACCAATGTCCGATACAACTGCAACATGACCTCCCAACTTCCATACTCAATACTCTGACTGATGAAGGCCAATGTGTCTAAAGCCTTTTTGACCACCTTATCTACCTGCAACTCGACCTTCAAGGAACCATGCACCTGCACTCCTAGATCCCTCTGCTCTATAACACTACCCAGAGGCCTACCATTCACTGTGGTCTGCCTCTGCGTTTGTTTATCGGCCAAGGCATTGAGTACATCATGTTACAGTTGCGTGAAACGATAGTTTGTGCGGTTCTGGTCACCACATTGTAGGAAGAATGCCATTAAGCTTGTGAAGGTGCTGGAACAATTTACCAGAGTAGACACAAAATGCAGGAGTAACTCAGCGGGACAGGCAGGATCTCTGGAGAGAAGGAATGTATGACGATTCGGGTCTTCAGATGTTGACCAAATTGGAGGCCTTGAATCACATGGAGAGATGAGTTAGGTTTGGCTTGTTTCCCCTGGAGGAAAGAAGGCAGAGGGGATACAATAACATTGTGAGAGACTTGGATAAGCCAGATGGGCCGCGTCTGCCTCCCATTGTAGATGTATTTAAAACCAGAAGGCAGAGGCTTATAGTGAGAGGGAGGATGTTTAAAGGACATCTGACGGGTACATTTTTCACAAAGAGCATTTAGTCTCTGGAATAAGTAGTTAGAGGAGGTGATGCAAATCAATAGTTTGTAATTGTCACATGTGCCACTGCAGAGTACAATTCATTTTGCATATATTACACATGCAGGTGTCACCATTTTTGGCCCCATTATTCAAAGTTCAAAGTGTGGTCGGCCCACGCGCTCGATGTACTGGAGCAGTTCCCGTGAACCAACGTCCGTTGCCTCTCCTCGCCCGGCCATCTTTGTGTCCCGGGGTCACCTCCTGCAGCCGACCCTGAAGATGCTGGAGGCATCGCCCCGGTTCACCCTCCCGCCGGGGCCCTTGCTCCTCGCGCCCGACTTCTCCACCTCCCTCCCGGTGACACCGACCGACGAGCCTTCGGGTGAGTTCCCAGTTACGCCGACCGATGTTGTTAAAGAATAATAGCCAAAGCTGGAATGGTATTTTATCTGAGGTTTAATTATCAATTCATAAAGGTTTACTTTGACTTGTTTGCTTTTGTGCCTCATGTCTTAATAAAGCTAAGAGTTTAGTTTAGTTTAATTTAGTTTAGTTTAGAGAGACACTGCGGAAACAGGCCCATTCTGCCCACTGAATCGGTACCAATCGGCAATATCCACATATCAACAAGAATTTAATTAAAGAGAGTCTAAAGAAGGGTCTTGACCCGAAACATCAACCATTCCTTCTCTCCAGAGATGCTGTTTGTCCTGCTGAGTTACTCCAGCATTCAGTGTCTATCTTCAGTGTAAACCAGGAAGGAACTGCTTACACATTTAATTAACAGAAGGGGGAGAAGGGGAGAGAAGGGGGAGAAGGGGAGAGAAGGGGAGAGAAGGGGCGAGAGAGGGAGCGAGGGGGAGAGAAGGGGCGAGTGAGGGAGTGAGGGGGAGAGAAGGGGAGAGAAGTGGAGAGAAGAGGAGAGAAGGAGTGGAGCCACTTTTAAGAAGTATAATAAAGTTTAGCGGGCATTTTACCTACCGGTCGGTCTTCCTCGGTCCTGAAAACTCCAATGAGCCAATCAAAACGCCCAGTCAGCGAAGGACAGACATTTTGGCGGTTTTTAACAAGTAAGAAAGTATGTGTTTCATGTGTTACTGGTGTATGCCGGAAGCTGCTGTACTCCAGAAGGACTGAGCCACTCCGTGCGTCACCCTTTGACCTTCTGACCAACCCCCCTATTCTGGAAGCATTTATTCAGAAGAAGTCTCGACCTGAAACGTCACCTATTCCTTCTCTCCAGAGATGCTGTCTGGCCCGCTGAGTTACTCCAGCATTTTGTGTCTATCTTCAGGATAAAGAGTATACCAGGAAAGTATTGAGTATTTCACCATGGGGCATCGAGAGTTTTATCAGGAATGTACCAAGAATTTCTCCTGAAAGATATTGAGATTTTCAGCAGATGTGTATCCCGTTCTAACACAGTCTGTAAAATGAATGAGCCGCCCATTTGCACACTTGAAACACACCAAGGCCTCTGCAGTAGATAGCATCAATGAACTATTTATCAATGAACCATTGTCATTATCTGAATTGCTCCAGATGGCCTGGCAGCATAATTGAACCAATGCCATGTCCGTCTCCTCAGCATTAAGCACTGCTTGCACTCAGAAGCACTCCACAGAGGCCACATTTGCTCGACCAGCTGGAGAATGCCAAGATTCTGCTGCAAGTTTCCTCTCAGTCAGAGCTTACCAGAAGCACAGAGGAAATGCTCCAAATACAATCTCGAAGCTTCTTCGAAAAATGTAACATCTTCACTAACACGACCGGGGGAATCCCCATGGCCTGTAACTATCAAAATGGAGGATAGTCATCCAGAAAGGCATTGAGATCCGAGTGGCCACATCACCTCCCGAGCTGCCCACCGACTCAGTTAGGTAGAGTGGAATAAAGAAAGTCACATACAAGATCAGAGTGGTGGCGCTACGGTAGAGTTGCTACCTTGCAGCGCCGGAGACCCGGTTTCGAACCCAGAGATATCGGAGAAAACCCACGCAGGTCACGGGGAGAACGTACAAACGGAAACGCCGTTCAGACAGCACCTGCAGACAGGATCGAACCCTGGTCTCTGGCGCCGCTGCGGAGCAACTCTACCACTGCCCACATAAACAAGTCAGGAGTGATTAAGCATTTGATAGAAAATAATGTGAAGGGTTTTAGGGAAAGGGTGGAAAAAGGGCCGAATTGATTGTTGCACGATGAACCTACACGGTGGTGCAGCAGTAGAGTTGCTGCCTTACAGCACTTGTAGCACCGGAGATCCGGGTTCGATACCGACCATGGGGGCTGTCCGTGCGGAGTATGTACGTTCTCCCTGTGACCTGCGTGGGTTTTCTCCGAGATCTCCAGTTTCCTCCCACACTCCAAAGACGTAATAATAATAATAATATTAATAATAATAATAATAATAATAATAATGCATTTTATTTATGGACGCCTTTCAGAACACTCAAGGTATGTAGGTTAACACGTACAGGTATGTAGGTTAATTGTCTTGGTGCATGTGTAAATTGTCCCTAGTGTGTGTAGGACAGTGTTAATAATGTGCAGGGATCGCTGGTCAGTGTGAACCGAAGGGCCTGTTTCCACCTAAAACAACTAAACTACATGAATCTTATGGGCTATGATTTGTTGTATGACTTCTCAAGAATCGAATCAATTTATTTTGCAATAGAATGTGATTTTTTTTGTGTAAAAATCTTTTTCACACTTAAATTAATGGGTACCCGGCCTAGGGCATATGTAGTTTAATCCATTTTTATGGAGGAGAGACAAACTAGGGTGCATATGCACCAATGGATCTTTGAGATATGGTTCTCCCCTCTCTAAATTGCCCAAGTTCATGTTCATAAGTGATAGGAGCAGAATTAGGCCATTCGGCCCATCAAGTCTTCTCCGCTATTCAATCATGGCTAATCTATCTTTCCCGCCTAACCCAATTCTCCTGCCTTCTCCCCATAACCCCTGACACCCGCACTAATCAAGAATCTATCTGTCTCTGCCTTAGAAATATCCATAGACTTGGCCACCACAGCCGTCTGTGGCAATTAATTCTAGTGTGTACGGAGTGGGTGAGTAAGTGGGATAAGATAGGACTAGTGTGAACGGGTAGACCCGGTGGGCCAAAGTGGTCCGTTTCCACGCTGTATCTCTAAACTAAACCGATCTTCGTATCCGGATGCTTGTGAGTACAAAACTCACAGCTCAAAGCTGCCTCTCATTCAGTTCTTAAGTCTGAAGAAGGGTTTCGGCTCGAAACGTTGCCTTTTTCCTTCGCTCCATAGATGCTGCTGCACCCGCTGAGTTACTCCAGCTTTTTTGTGTACCTTCTAATTCAGTTCTCATTGGCACCAAACGGCCATCTCAGATAGAGGAGGTGAAGTGGGAACATATTTGTGGTCTGTAGAGTTATGAAGGTAGCTAATTTAGTTTAGTTTAGAGATACAGCGCAGAAACAGGCCCAAGTCCGCGCCGACCAGCAATCCCGCACACTAACACTACCCTACACACACCAGGGACAATTTACATTTACGCCAAGCCAATTAACCTACAAACCTGTACGTCTTTGGAGTGTGGGAGGAAACCAAAGAACTGGGGAGAACAAACAAACTCCATACAGACAGCACCCGTAGTCAGGATAGAACCCGGGTCTCTGGCGCTGTGAGGCAGTAACTCTACCGCTGCGCCACCGTACCACCTTCAAAGCTAGTGAAATGAAAACGTCACTCTTACAGGGGTAGATGAAGGAATGTGCAGCACAGGATATGGCTTCGAGGCTACTATAACAAATCATAAAAGAGTCTTAATAAAGTTGGAACAGATTGTACAAAGTGCTGAAAACAAAATATTTATTCCTGTGCTGAATGGAGTGATTTTTGCAGCCTGGCCATACTGGCAGGGAATCAGAAGTGCCTGCCTGTCTGTCTGCCAGCAGCTCACAGAGTCCACTTTCCCTTTCAGTTGCAACAACTAAATAAACATCGTTTCTGCTCGCTCTCTCTCCAACACTGGCTTCTGAGATTTTTGGACAGGAATGAGGCCAGAATCATCTCAACCTCAAGAGAAAAATGATTCAGTCCAGTGTGTTAAAAGGGTAAATGCGTGCTTCAGTGGAGGGGACCACAGAGCTAGCTCAAGGTATAGGGTGATTTCACGAAAGGTCACTGGAGCGTAGACCCGCACCCACGTGACCGAAAATTTGAAGTGGAGTACATGCTGTACTTCCGGTACATGTTAGTGAATTGAATTTCAAAACGCATTGATAGTTTACGATTATTTAAATGGTAAATGTAGCTTCAGAAGCGTTTTCATTTTGCATGTTAAAACCCACCTGAGAACCATGGGCGATTTTGCAATTTTACTGATGGATTTTTCACTTTTAAAACTCTTCATATAACAAATGAATAAAGATAAAAAAGTCAATAATGCCTTACTTTTGATAAAATGCAGCGAGCAAACGCGATATTTTGGATCTTTAAATCTCCACGACAAATGTCCGCTGATCATTTCCTGCTGGATTTACACCTTCAGCTCCCTCTTGAATTTACCTTAGTTTCTATCTTTTTTTTGGACTGTAAATCTAGGTAGCTGTGCCTCACAGTCACCCCGACTGGCACAGTAAATTGCAGCTCAAAAACTGGCCGTTTTCGATGTTTTTAACGGGTGTGGAAGTGCGTGTTTTCCCATTCACTAACATGTACCGGAAGTATAGCATGTACTCCACTTCAAATTTTCGGTCACGTGGGTGCGGATCTACGCTCCAGTGACCTTTCGTGAAATCACCTTATAGACTCACAAAGGAGAGCAGATGGTGGAAGATAGAAGTGACTCTTATACTCAATGCCCCGACTGATGAAGGCAAACATACTGTATGCCTTCTTTAACATGTTATCTCCTTACGTTGCCAATTTCAGGGAGCTACGGACTCAGACCCAAAAGACCCAGATGAACATTAACCATTAACGGTGGCGCAGCGGTAGAGTTGCTGCCTTACAGCGCCAGCAGCACCAGAGACCCAGGTTCGATCCCGACTACGTGCGCTGTCTGTACGGAGTTTGTACGTTCTCCCCGTGACCACGTGGGTTTTCACCGAGAACGTCGGTTTCCTCCCACACTCCAAAGACGTACAGGTTTGTTGATTAATTGGCTTGGTATAAATGTAAATTGTCCCTAGTGTGCGTTAATGTGCAGGGATCACTAGTCGGTGCGGACTCGGTGGGCCGAAGGGCCTGTTTCTGCACTGCAACTCTTAACTAAACTAAACGTCTTATGGTCTTATCTTCATTCCCATTGCCTGAATCTATTGATTTGGTGGGATGGGAGTGAGAGCAGGCCGCCGAGGCTTGAAGAGGAACCTGTATTCTCCCTAACGCATGGAAACAGGCCCTTCAGCCCAAATTGCCCATGCGACCAAGATGTCCAGTCCATGCTACTCACACCTGCCTGATTTTGGCTCATATCCTTCTAAACCTTTCGTATCCATGTGCTTGTCCAAAGCTGCAATATTACTGACTTCCTATCTTTTATACTCAATGAAGGCAAACTTGCTATATGCCTCTTTAATATATTATCTACTCATTTAGAGATACAGTACGGAAACAGGCCCTTCCACCCACCGGGTCCGCGCCGACCAGCGATCCCCGCACACTAACACTATCCCACACACACTAAGGACAATTTACATTTACACCAAGCCAATTAACCTACAAACCTGTACGTCTTTGGAGTGCTGGAGGAAACCGAAGATCTCAGAGAAAACCCACGCAGGTCATGGGGAGAACGTACAAACTCCGTACAGACAGCACCCGTAGTCGGGATCGAACCCGGGTCTCCGGCACTGCAAACGCTGTAAGGCAGCAACTCTACCGCTGCGCCAACGTAACCACCCACTTGGGTGAATCTTGGGTTGTCACTTTGAGGGAGCAATGGACATGGACCCCAAGATCCAGGGGTGGCAATCCCAGGGGGGACAGGGGGGACACATCCTCCCCCCCCCCCTCTTTTGAGAGGTGGGGGATAATAACAACATCGGGAACATTTTTCCTGCATCTACCCTGTCCAATCTTTTATAAATTCTAGATGTTTCTATAAGATTCCCTCTCTTCCTTCCAAATTCCAGTGAATTCAAGCCCAGTCAACCCATTCTTTCATCATATGTTAGCCCCGCCATCCCGGGAATTAACCTGGTGAACGAGGTTAATACCCGGGATGGCGGGACTGTCATATGTTGAGAGAATGGAGCGGCTGGGCTTGTACACTCTGGAATTTAGACGGGTGAGAGGTGATCTTATTGAAACATGTAAGATTATTAAGGGTTTGAACACGCTAGAGGAAGGAAATATATTCCTGATGTTAGGGTCCAGAACCAGGGGGCCACAGTTTAAGAATAAGGGGTAAGGCATTTACGGAGGTGAGGAAAAACTTTTTCACCCAGAGAGTTGTGAATCTGTGAAATTCTCTGCCACAGACGGCAGTGGGGGCCAATTCTCTGGATGTTTTCAAGAGAGAGTTAGATAGAGCTCTTAGGGCTAAAGGAATCAAGGGATATGGGGAGAAGGCAGGCACGGGGTACTGATTGTGGATGCTCAGCCATGATCACATTGAATGGCGATGCTGGCTCGAAGGGCCGAATGGCCTCCTCTTGCACCTATTGTCTTTTGAACTTACGCTGCACTCCCTCAATAGCAAGAATGTACTTATAGCAAGAGACCAAAACTGCACAAAATATTCCAAGTGCCGTCTCACCAGGGCCCTGTACAACTACAGTAGGACCTCCTTGCTCCATAGCTCAAAGGGACGAGCGTTTGAGGGGAAGCTGAGAGTCTGAGTAGAGACTGAGGGAAGCCGAGGAGAGGAAGGAATTACTGAAAGAACAGAAATGTCAGTGTGGGAAAGGCTGTCTGAATTGATCAGGGGAACTTTGAATTGCAGGGGACTGCAGCTCAAAACAGGCGCTGATAAATTATGTTGTGTTCAAGAAGGAACTGCAGATGCTGGAAAATCGAAGGTACACAAAAATGCTGGAGAAACTCAGCGGGTGCAGCAGCATCTATGGAGCGAAGGACATAGGTGATGTTTCGGGCCGAAACCCTTCTTCGGACTGATAGGGAGTGGCGGGGAGAAGGAAGGAAAAAGGAGGAGGAGCCCGAGGGCTGGGGGATGGGAGGGGACAGCTCGAGGGCTAAGGAAGTTGGAGGAGACAGCAAGGGCTAACAAAATTGGGAGAATTCAATGTTCATGCCCGCCGAATGCAGGCTCCCCAAGCGGAATATGAGGTGCTATTCCTCCAATTTCCGGTGTTGCTCACTCTGGCAATGGAGGAGACCCAGGACAGAGAGGTCGGATTGGGAATGGGAGGGGGAGTTGAAGTGCTGAGCCACTGGGAGTTCAGGTAGGTTCTTGCGGACCGAGCGGAGGTGTTCGACAAAACGATCGCCCAACCTCCGCTTAGTCTCACTGATGTAGATCAGCTGACACCTAGAGCAGCGGATGCAGTAGATGAGGTTGGAGGAGATACAGGTGAGCCTCTGTCGCACCTGGAACGACGGCTTGGGTCCTTGAATGGAGTCGAGGGGGGAGGTAAAGGGACAGGTGTTGCATTTCTTACGGTTGCAACGGAAAGTGCCCGGGGAGGGGGTGGTGCGGGAGGGAAGAGAAGAATTGACAAGGGAGTTGCAGGAGGGAGCGGTCTTTGCGGAAGGCAGACATTGGGGGAGATGGGAAGATGTGGCGAGTGGTGGGGTCACGTTGGAGGTGGCAAAACTGACGGAGGATTATGTGTTGTATTTGACGGCTGGTGGGGTGAAAGGTGAGGACTAGGGGGACTCTGCCCTTGTTGCGAGTGCGGGGATGGGGAGAGAGAGCAGTGTTGCGGGGTATGGAAGAGACTGATAAATGATATTGGGGCCATTTTGCAAGGGTTCTGTCCAAAGATTATAGATCTAGTATCTTTGGTTCTGTCCCAGTACATATCCTCACTCGCACAGGCATAGTGTGTACTATTAAGTACGATCGTTATAGCTCTGGGTCTCTACTACTTTTGTAACAGGATCAAATTAGTTTTACACAAAATGCTGGAAAACTCAGCGGGACAGGCCGCATCATGCGACCTGTCCCGCTGAGTTACTCCAGCATTTTGTGCCTCTCTTCGATTTAATCCAGCATCTGCAGTTCTTTCCTGCAAATGACCAGTTAGTCTTAGTTGAGTTTAGTTTAGAGATAAAGTGGAAACAGGCCCTTCAGCCCACCGTGTCCGCGCCGACCAGCCACCACCGCACACTATCCTACACACACTAGGGACAATAACACCAATTATCCTACAAACACTAGGGACAGGATACCGAAGATTTTAAACCCACGCAGGTTACCAGAGCCATCGATTAGCCTACAAACCTACCGCTACGTCTTTAGCGTGGTGGGAGGTAAGGGACCAAAAGCCGAAGATCTCGGAGAAACGGTCATGGTTCACATTCCTCCATTCCTCTTCATGTAAGATAATGTGATAGGAGCAAACCTCCTGAATGCACATAGGCCATTCGGCCATGTGATCAGCAGAATTAGTTTTCGGCCCATCAAGTTTTATTCCGCCAATCAATCATGGCTAATCTATCTCTCCGGGGATACTGATTGGGGATGATCAGCCATGATCACATTGAATGGCGGTGCTGGCTCGAAGGGCTGAATGGCCTACTCCTGCACCTATTGTCTATTGATCTAACCCTATTCTCCTGTCTTCTCACCATAATCCTTGACACCCGTGTGCTATCCAGAAACCTCCTAAACACCTCACACTTGCCAGAGTTAAAATTCCCATTCCTTGGCCCACCATCCCAACTGATCAAGATCCTGTTATACACTTGGATATCCTACCCCATTGTCCACGATGCCATCAACTTTGGCATATCTGCAAATTTACTAACAGTTAATTGCAAATACCAGTCTGTTGGTGATGATTTCTTGAAAGTGTTCTTCAACATAGTAAATTCAATTGGAGACACAAATAACCAGCGAACCTCCCAAATGCACACACTCCCCTCCCACTCTCCAAGCCCCCCCAGTCACCCTCCTCTATACACTCACACCCCTTCCCCAAAGTCACATATTTCCCTTTTAAACCACTCCCTGGAGTTTAGATGAATGGGTGGGGACCTAGTGAAACGTACAGAATAGTGAAAGGCCTGGATAAAGTAGATGTGGATAAGGTGTTTCCACTCATGCGAGAGTCCAGGACTAGAGATCATAGCCTCAGACATAAAGGAGAAATTTCTTAAGTCAGAGGGTGGCGCCAGCAATGGCTGCCTCGCCCACAGTCTGCCTGTCCTTTCCTTCTTTGTGTCTGTTTTGTTTGTGTTATGGCTGTTTGTAGACAATACACAATAGGCAATAGGTGTAGGAGGAGGCTATTCAGGCCTTCGAGCCAGCACCGTCATTCAATGTGATCATGGCTGATCATCCCCAATCAGTACCCCGTTCCAGCCTTTTCCCCATATCCTCTGACTCCGCTATCGTTAAGAGCCCTATCTAACTCTCTCTTGAAAGCATTCAGAGTAGTATCCAGATATTATATGGCTGTTTGGTAATCTGAATTTCTCTGTACCTTAATTGGTACAATAAACTAACCTTTGTAACCTTGAACATTAAACATTAAGGCTGTGGAGGCCAAGTCAGTGGATATATTTTAGGCAGGGATGGATAGATTTTTGCACGGGTGTCAGGAGTTATGGGGAGAAGGCAGGAGAATGGAGTTAGGAGGGAGAGACAGATCAGCCATGATTGAATGGCAGAGTAGACTTGATGGGCCGAATGGCCTAATTCTACTCCTATCACATGATCTTTCTCCTCCACCCCTGTCCCCTTCAACCAATATCCCACTGACTTTACATTTCACTTCTCTCATTATCTGACACACTTTTGTCACCTCTAGCCTTTGTTACCTACTCCACACATCTGCCAAATCATCCCCCCTCCAACCCCCCCCCCCCCCCCCCCCCCCCACCTATCACTAAGGAGGAAGGAACTGTAGATGATGGTTTAAACAGACTAGAGGCATAAGAGAAGGGTCTCGACTCGAAACGTCACCCATTCCTTCTCTCCAGAGATGCTGCCTGTCCCACTGAGTTACTCCAGCATTTTGTGTCTGTCACATCGGAGGCTTTGCCTCAACTTTACCTCCCTTTTCCAGCTTTCTCCCCCCCCCCCCCCCCCCCCCCCCCCTCACTCCATCAATCTGAAGAGGGATCCCAAGCCAAAAACCTCTGTCCATTCCCTCCACACTCCTCCAGCACCTTTTGTTTGTTTTGCTGGTACACTTATTTGCAGCTTCCGTGACGTCGGGCAGGGCTGGGTACATTTATAAGGTTGCAAAGGAAGAATAACGACTGTAAACTATCTCTCAACTTGTGTCGGAAGGAACTGCAGATGCTGGTTTAAACCGAAGATAGACACAAAAAGCTGGAGTAACTCAGCCGGACAGGCAACATCTCTGGAGAGAAGGAATGGGTGAGGTTTCGGGTCGAGACCCTTCTTCAGACTTAATTGAACTTGACAGCTGTTGACTAGCTTACTAGCTTACATCAAGGGCTAAATTGCTTAACAAATATTGTAAAACATGTTCTGACTGCTGTTCATTCTTTGACAGATTAATGTTTGTTTGGCACTTAAATCTTTAATTAAATTCCCGAGTTCACCTTCCTTTTGAAAATAATAAAGGATCGTGAAATAAAGCAGTATAGGAAGGAACTGCAGATGCTGGTTTAAACCCGAGTTAGACACAAAAAGCTGGAGTAACTCAGCGGGACAGGCAGCATCTCTGGAGAAAAGGAATGGGTGATGTTTCGGGTCGAGACCCTTCTTCAAACTGAGAGTCGGGGGGGGAGGGAGACACAGAGATATGGAAGGGTAAGGTGTGAAAATTATGGACATCAAAGGGGATGAAGTTCAAGGAAAATGTAGAATGGATCAATGTTAGCTGGGGAAGGTGGCAACGAGGCATCTATGTATACATAACTAAAACTCTGATCTTGTTATCTTCCGGTTTGTGCGGTCTTTCAATTTGCGCAAAAACGGTTCACGATAGCTACGATTTTTCGCCGGTTCACTCACCGTTCTCCTTGGCGAGTGCGCCAAGTTTCGTTCCAATCGGTTGAATGTCGTAAAAGTTAGTGAGGTTTAAAAATCTTAAAAACCGCACGTGCGCAGATCGATCTCTTCTCCGGCCGTTCAGTGCCGCGCGGATTAGTCTCTTCCCCTGTCACTCACCGGGACGCTCCGCCCCTTCCTGCGCCATTGCGTCTTTACTGGAGCTGAGGATGGCCGTCGGAGATTTCCAACCGGACACAATTTTCGGAGGGACCCGAAGCAGCCCCGCCCCAAGCAGCCCAGAGACAGAGACCCAGCCCAGAATCGGAGACCCAGCCCAGAATCGGAGACCCAGCCCAGAATCGGAGACCCAGCCCAGAGTCCACTGTGAGTCCCTATCGCACTGCCAATTCCAGCCACTACCATTCTGGTCCCCCTCACTGGATCCTCCCCCGTAATACCCCCCTCACGCCCATAGCTCTTCCCCCGTCTTTTCTCCGAGCTCACTCCCCCCCCCCACCCCCCGCCTACAGACCCCCCCCCCCACAAGTCCCCCCACACCCCACCCCACCACCCCCCAAAAAGCGGCACTCCCCTCTTCTCCCCTCTCCCACCAGGTAAGAGGTACAGAAGTGTGAAAACGCACACCTCCAGATTCAGGGACAGTTTCTTCCCGGCTGTTATCAGGCAACTGAACCATCCTATCACAACTAGAAAGCGGTCCTGAGCGAGTATCTACCTCACGAGACTCTCAGACTATCTTTGATTGGGCTTTAATGGACTTAATCTTCCACTAAACATAATTCACATTATTCCCTTTATCCTGTATCTGTACACTGTGGATGGCTCGATTGTAATCATGTATTGTCTTTCCGCTGGCTGGTTAGCACACACCAACAACTTTTCACTATACCTCGGTACACGTGACAATAAACTGAACTAAACTACAATGAAGTCAACTAATAATAGAATCCCAACAGGTACAACAAAGAAGGAGGCCATTCGATCCATTGTATCTGTGCCAGAGTAATTTATGAGTTCCATCCAACTGACTCCATCACTTTTAAAGTCTTACACCACAGAAACTGGCCCACCATGTCTATGCCAATGGCATGGTTGGGAAGATGGTCGAGCTGTTCCCTCACCGTTCAAGCCCAACCTTAGCTGCTGCCTGTGCGGAGTTTGCACGTCTCCCCTGTGACCGCGTGGGTTTTCTCCGGGTGCTCCGGTTTCCTCCCACATCCCAAAAGACGTGCGGGCGTGTAGGTTAATAGGCCTCTGTGAATTGTCCTCGGCGAGTAGGGAGTGGCTGCGAAAGTGGGATAACATGGAACTAGTGTGAACGGGCCATTGAGAGTCATTGTGGGCGTTGTGGGCCAAAGGGCCTGTTTCCATGCAGTATCTTCCGATCCAACCATAAAGTGCCAATCCATACTAATCCCACACTACAGCACAGGGGCAGGTCCTTCAGCCCACCTGTCTGTGCCAACCATAACGCCAAATCAAACCAATCCCAGCTGCCTGCACAACGCCCATATCCAGATGCGGCACGGTGGCGCAGCGGTAGAGTTGCTGCCTCACAGCACCAGGGACCCGGGTTCGATCATGACAATGGGCGCTGTCCGTACGGAGTTTGTACGTTCTCCCCGTGACCTGCGTGGGTTTTCTCCGAGACCTTCGTTTCCTCCCACATTCTAGGTATGTTACAAAACCTACCTGAAGCGTGGCTGCGAATCTGTCCCAGTCCGTGTGTGTGATTTTGGCGCTGTTTAGAGGGGGCAGGTTTAAAACGCGATTTTTACTAGGCTGTTGCAATCGAAAATGTTCAGCCTAGTAAATCATTAACGAAAAATCGCTGAAAGACCCCGTCGCAAAAGGTATTATTAGTTTTTATGGCCTTGTATAATAGTTATAGTAGTTTAAAAATCACTCTCTAAACCCGCGACCTCTCGCAGTCCCAGGGTTTTATAAAGCAAACAATTAAAGGTATGTACCTTATTTTTACATTAAAAGGGGCTTCTGTATATAAAGTTTTCTATAGCGAGTAGCTCATTTTGGGCTCTTTATATCCCGCAGTATTTTTCTGGGCATTTGAGGGCACAAATCCACTGCAATGTGAGCGTTCTAAACCAGCGCGTTCCACAGGAACCCACTGGAAAGCTGATTTAAAATGGACTAATTTACAGCAATTGAACACTAAATTCCTTCCATTTGGCCTATAAATTAATGTAAATGAGATTTTAAAATCATGTTTTATTGTGAATTATTTGTGAATATTATTTGGACACTTGGGCTATTTAAAAACGTTAATAATTTATTAAGAAATGGATAGATGTTTAGATCTAGTAATTGAAGTTTGAAATTTGCTACACTTGGGTAACTAACTAATTATATGCTTTAATTTCAGGTCATCCAAGTTAGATTATTTTATGTTTGTTTCAGAATGGTCCAATCTACGATAACTGAAATTTTCATTCAGTTCTCTTAATTTCTAAGAAGGTTATGGCCTTTTGACAGCACGCGATCACAGCTTTTTTGTTATGTCCATAGAAAATCAATAGGGAACATGATGCTAATTTCCGAGTATGAAAATGGCCATAACTTTTTTAAATACTTGAGATATGAAAGTGAATTAGGTGTCAAATTAAACTTCTTTTTATGCTTTATCTGATGGGATAAATTGCAGACTTGATTTTTTAAATCTCAAAATTTTGTAACATTGCTACACATTCCAAAGAGATGCAGGTTTGTCGGTTAATTGGTTTGGTGTAAATGTAAAATTGTCCCTAGTGGGTGTAGGATTGAGTCAGTGTGCGGGGATCTCTGGTCGGCACGGAGTCGGTGGGCCGAAGGGCCTGTTTCTGTACTGTACAAAAATTTGCTCTATTCCCTGCCTGTTCATATGTCTGTCTAACTAGTTATTAAACATTGCTATCATTTCTGCTTCTTCCACTTCCCCTGGCAGTGCTTGGTCTGTAGTATTTGACATTTTCCTAAATATTTTGAGAATTCACATACATTTCTGGTAAATCTCTTCTCTCAAGAAAACAATCCCCAGACTCCCCAGTCTATCCTGCTATCTCCCATTCCAGCAATCACTCTCATATATCTTCCCTGGGCCTCTCTATATTGCTTTCACATTCTTCCTACAGTGAGTGAACAGAAATGAAAATAATACTCAAGTTAAGGCCAAACTATGTTTAATGAAAGTTCAGCATTACAAAGGCAATGCATGAATTTTATGTTCTTTGCCTGTATCAGGTCTATGACTATATATGAAAATAAAATATACCGCAGATGCTGGAAACCTGAAATAAAATCTGCTATCCTCAATGTTAGAACTTACCAGACCAAGTGGGACCAAGATATCCTGTCCCCCGCAGGGAGGGGGGGGCATGGTATCGGCGCTCAACCCGGAGGCAGGCACTCCCATCACCCCCCACAAGAGGGGGGCAGGGGGTGGGTCGTGGTTTAGGGGGGGTCGGGGGGGGGGGGGGGTGGGGGGTGGGTTGTAGGGGGAGCAGGGTCAGGGGGATCCGCGAATTGGCCAGGCCCAGGAGCAAACCGACAGCGAGATTCCCCCCCCCTCCCCTCCCGATCGGCCCACCCCACTTCCTGCCTTGTGTCCAAACACCAGGATCGTGGGACTAAAATGTGACCAAAACTTGAGGAGCAGCCCCTTCAGATAGTTGTACAGGGCCAGCAACCTCTCACACACCATCACACGTGGAATGTGGTCACTTCCTCGCCACAGAAAATACAGGCCGGCCCTGTGCAACATTCTCCACCCATCCCTCTCTCTTTCTCCCTCTATGGCAGCTTATATTAACTGGGGCCCAGGATAATTTCATTTCTAGAGGCCCTCAAACCAAGATCCCTTTGAAGCAAACAGGCATGAGGCCCATGGCAAATAGCACCCGATGCCTCCCCCCCCCGACAGGGCCTGCTTTTGGCAACCTCTCCTGCTGCAGTTTCTGTTGGCAACGTCCCATTGTGATATCATTTTGGCACTCGGCAGCTTGAGAGCCAATTGTGATTTGCGCACTTTCAGCGGCATTGTGACATCATCAGTGGAAATGTTGTGTGCGAGAACTGTGTTTTGCCTTTTTTTAGAATAACTTGAGAAATATAGGATGAAATCTTAAGTGAAGCTGAGTAGGGCGTGGTCGAGAAAAATGTGAGTTAGAATATGAAAAAATGTAAGCGCTAGCGCGTAGCGTTTTGAGAAAGATACAACATACATACAACACACATACAAGATGAGACTTTTAATAGTATATAGATAGATGGTTCACACAAATAGTTCTGCAATTCATCCTACCGCAACTAGAGCAGTCCTGAACTACTAACCACCTCATCAGAGACCCTTGGACTATCTTTGATCAGACTTTACTGGCTTTATCTTGCCCTAAACTTTATACCCTTATCATGTATCTGTACACTCTGAATGGCTTGATTGTAATTTTAGTTTAGTTTAGTTTAGAGATACAGTGCAGAAACAGGCCCTTCGGCCCATGGAGTCGCACTGACCAGCTTTCCCCGCACATTAACACTGCCCTACACACACTAAGGATTTGCATTCATACCAAGCCAATTAACCCTCAAAGCTGCATGTCTTTGGAGTGTGGGAGGAAATGAAGATCTTGAAGGAAACCCACGCAGGTCACGGGGAGAACGTACAAACCCTGTACCGACAGCACCCGTAGGCAGAATCGAACCCGGGTGTCTGGCGCTGTGAGGCAGTAGCTCTACCACTGCGCCAACATGCCGTCCTAAAATTACAGAACCTACAAACTTGCACATTACAAACTTGCTTCATGTGTTGTCTTTCCGCTGGCTGGGTAGCACGCTGCAAAAGCTTTTCGATGTAACTGTATACATGACAATAAACTAAACTGAACTGAAGTTTCCATAACGCCAACTGGATATAACATGTGTGATGAATTAGGGAACATTATTATATCATGCGGACCAAATTCCCTCTAAAGAGATTTTGACAGGGAACTGGAGAATCATTTCAAAGTTACTTTGACAAATTAACATGCAAAAAAAAAACTGTCTTGAATTTAAACAAAAAAAAACGGTTTCCATGTAACCTCCCTGCAGTAATCAGACACCATTTCATCTGTAAAGCCAGCTTTATTTTAACAGCCGGTGGCCATAGAAATTTACGTGATCACTTCTATTGATACTAAAGCAATGATATCTTATTAAACAAGGCAACAAAAGTCTTTGGTAGACAAAAATGCTGGAGAAACTCAGCGGGTGAGGCAGCATCTATGGAGCGAAGGAAATAGGTGACGTTTCGGGTCGAGACCCTCCTTCAGTTCATATTCCTTTGCTCCATAGATGCTGCCTCACCCGCTGAGTTTCTTCAGCATTTTTGTCTACCTTCGATATTTCCAGCAACTGCAGTTCTTTCTTAAACATAAAGTGTTTGGTATGCAACCAAATTAAACATGGATATCGAAAATCCTGCAGGAAAAATAACTTTGTTAATAAGAGTCTGAAACTACTAAGCCATTAACCCTCTTTCCCCCATTGACACAATTTCTGTAAAGGGTACGGGGAAGATTTACGAGGACGTTACCAGGACTAGAGGGTGAGAGCTATAGGGGTGATCTTATAGAGGTGTATAAAATCATGAGAGGAATAGATCGGGTAGATTCACATTCAGATTCTCAGATTCAGATTCAATTTTAATTGTCATTGTCAGTGTACAGTACAGAGACAACGAAATGCATTTAGCATCTTCCTTGAAGAGCGACATAGCAAACGATTTGAATAAAAAATAATAAGTGTCCGGGGGGGGGGTGGTGATTGGCAGTCACCGAGGTATGTTGTTGAGTAGAGTGACAGCCGCCGGAAAGAAGCTGTTCCTCGACCTGCTGGTTCGGCAACGGAGAGACCTGGAGCGCCTCCCGGATGGTAAACAGTCCATGGTTGGGGTGAGAGCAGTCCTTGGCGATGCTGAGCGCCCTCCGCAGACAGCGCTTGCTTTGGACAGACTCAATGGAGGGGAACGTGGAACCGGTGGAACCGACGCACACACTCTTGCCCCGAGTAGGTGAATTAAGGACCATGGTTTAAGGCGAAGGGGAAAAGATTTAATAGGAATCTGAGGGATAATTTTTTCACACGAAAGGTGGTGGGTGTATAGAATGAGCTCCATAGTTGATGCAGGGACTATCCCAACGTTTAAGAAACAGTTCCTGTCCCACTTAGACGACTTTTTATGCGACTACAGGAGACTATGCAGTCGCCACATGTTCGCGGGTGATTGCCGGGGAGTCGTCTTCATGGTCGTGAGTAGTTCCCGCATTCTGGGAACTAGTCACGGCTTCATTCTGGTCGCCGCTAATATTTCACCATGTTTCAGAATTCTCGTGCCGTAGGTGCAGTGGCAGTGGTAGTGGGTCGCCAGGAGGTCGTAGGTTCTCGTAGGTTGTCGCCGGTACTGACCGGTGAATTTCATTGGTTCATTAGGAAAAAAAAACGTAAACGGTAGTTTTCAGAACCAAGGATAACCGACCGGTAATGTTGAATGTCCGCCGAGCTTCACAATCTCTGGTTTATTAAAAGTTGCCTCCACTCCTTCTCCTCACCGCATCTCCCCGCTCTTTTAAAGGACTTACGTGACCCTTCATGTACACTGTGCTTTCACTGTCGTAATTACAGCGCCAACCTTCCTGTTCATCGTGGTGTGTGTCTGTATCGCAATGGCTTTGCACCGTGTGAATATCATTCAGACAGTGTTCCCCCCACTTGCCCTGTCCCCCGCCTGCCCTGTTCCCCGCCTGCGTAACTGGTTGGTGAAGGAGGCGATGTGTGTGTGTGTGTTTTCCACTCTGACAGTCGCCGTTCCAGTCGCCGATTTTTCAGCGACCTGCTACGATTTGACAGTCGCCTGAAAAATCACCTAAGTGGGACTGGCCCATTAGACAGGCACATGGATAGGACAGGTTTGGAGGTATAAGGACCAAACACAGGCAATTGGGACTATTGTAGGTGGGACATGTTGGTCGGTGTGGGCAAGTTGAGCTGAAGGGACTGCTTCTACTTTGCATCACTCTAGGACTATGACTTTATAATGTGAATTTCCATAACACAATGGATGACATTTTGGGTCGAGGCCCTTCTTCTGTGTGAGACGACTGTCAGAAGAAGGGTCCTGATCCGAAACGTGATGCCTGGCCCACTGAAGTACTGCAGCACTTTGTTTTTGCTGAACGACCTAATTCTGTGATGTGCTCTGATTTCATCAGGGAAAGTGTTGCAGAGCCTGGAGTCGCTTGGCTTTGCCAGATCTTGGCTTGGTTGCCAAGCTGATTCACTCTAAACCCTCTATTGCCAAAACCCTATCTCAACATGAGCACCACGTCGCCATCACGAGGCCATGCATAGTCATTACAAGACCATGTCCCCAGCTGATGTACAACAATTTCAGAAATGGAAAAATGTATTGCTGTATTGTCATCTCATTAAGAAATAATATTTCATATCTAAATTTAAACTTTCCTCTCACCTTGGGTACAGATCAGGTACAGATCAGTGGAGAAATGTATAGGAAGGAACTTCTTCTTCTTGCGTATGACGTGCACAGCCTAAATTTGACTTGTTCTATTTGATCTTGGGTTGATTGCATTAGTCGAAACAGGGCAGACCACGTTAAGGTTGCAATCTCCCACCACAGGAAGGAACTGCAGATGCTGGTCTACACCGCAGATAGACAAAAAATGCTGGAGTAACTCAGCGGGAGAGGCAGCATCTCTGGAGAGAAGGAATGGGTGACGTTTCGTGTTGAGAAGATGAGTCTCGATCCGAAACGTCACCCATTCCTTCTCGCCAGAGAAGCTGCCTGTCCCGCTGAGCTACGCCAGCATTTTGTATCTATCTTCTGTGGTGGGCTGACACGGTGGCGATGCGGTAGAGTTGCTGCCTAACAGCGCCAAAGGCCCGGCCGGGTTAGATCCTGACCACGGGTGCTGTCTGTACGGTGTTTGCACGTTCTCCCCGTGACCTGCGTGGGTTTTCTCCAGGATCTCCTGTTTCCACCACACTCCAAAGACGTACAGGTTTTGTGGGTTAATTGGCATGGTATGAATGTAAACTGTCCTGACAGTGTGTAGAATAGTGTTCAGCCCCGTCCCACTTTCCCGTTACTCAGGAATTCTCCCATGTTTTCCCCTTGATTCAAACTCGGAGAATGTCCGTAGCGAATCCTTAGGAGTCCGCAGATATTTTGACGCGGCTCGTAATGCCGGCAGTAGGTACTCGGGGCATCAGGTAAGTCGGGACGTTTTTTCTGCATGTTGTAAAATGTCCATGGGTAAAAAATATAGCCCCGAGTACCTACGGCTGTCATCTCCGTGTTTGAATCAAGGGGAAAACTCGGGATAATTTGTGAGTAACTCGGGAAATATGGACAGGGCCTTTAGCGTGCAAGGATCATTGGTCAATGCGGACTCGGTGGGCCAAGAGGCCCGTTTCCGAGTTGTGTCTCTAAACCGCATTTAGCAGATGGAGTGTAATATCAGAAAGTGTGAGAACTCCATCTGCTATTTAGGTTACACTTTGAGAAGTCAAATCTAAGGGGACAGTATACAGTTAATGTCCATACCGCTGGGGTGGGACCTGCCCAAGCAAAATATGAGGTGCTGTTCCTCCAATTTGCGCTGGGCCTCACTCTGACAGTGGAGGAGGCCCAGGACAGAAAGGTCAGTGTGGGAATGGGAGGGGGAGTTGAAGTGTTTGGCAAACGGAAGATCATGTAGTTTCTAGGCCAAGGGTTCCCAACCTGGGGCAAATTTACCCTCAGGGGGTATATTTCACCTAACCAAGGGGGTAAATGTGTTGATTCTGGATATATACATATTTTTTCTCATTGACTGACTGTGTTTGGTACTGGTATACCGTTCATCATTAGTTGTTCATCAATAAGTGAAATAACATTGTTATGTGCTATTAAAGTTGCCGGGGGTAAACGGGACAAAAAAGGTTGGGAAGACTAAACAGAGGTATTCAGTGAAACGATCGCCAAGCCTATGCTTGATATCACAGATTGGTCGACTGATCCTTTGATTGAGCTTGAGTGGAGCGTGACTGTTTGGGGCTGAAGGGGATGTTTCTGTGCTGAATATGTTGTAAAATATCTCTCTGCAAAAGGACTGCAGAATGTTAAAGAAAATGGCTCACTAACGCCACCTTCTGAGTAACTGGGCAAACATGCCAGTGATGTTCCCATTGCCAGTCTGAAGAGTCTCATCTGTCCTGGGCCTCCTCCATTGTCAGAGTGAGGACCAGCGCAAATTGGAGGAACAGCACTTCATATTTTGCTTGGGCAGCTTACACCCTACCGATATGAACATTGACTTCTCAAACTTCAAGTAACCTTTGCTTTCCCCCTCTCTCCGTCCCCTCCCCCTTCCCAGTTCTCCCACCAAGACTGTCTTCCTGATTAAATGTTATCTTTCTATGCTTCGTTGTTACCTTCCCCTAGTTACCAATGATCTAGTCTACATTTTTCTTGACCATCGTCCACTTTGATGTCTCATTTTCACACCTTACCCTTCCATATCTCTGTGTCTCCCTCTCCCCTAACTCTCAGTCTGAAAAAGGGTCTCGACCCGAAACGTCACCCATTCCTTCTATCCAGACAGGCAGACATGCTGCCTGTCGCAGTTAGTTACTCCAGCATTTTGAATCTATGTTTGGTGTAAACCAGCATCTGCAGTTCCTTCCAACACATCTCATAATATGACTTAAGTCCTTCTGGGAATCGACTAAACTGAAGCAGAGGCTAAACATCACCAAAAAATCACCAAACTACATTTAGAAAACATTTGCATAAGAAAGAACTGCAGATGCTGGAAAAATCGAAGGTAGACAAAAATGCTGGAGGAACTCAGCGGGTGAGGCAGCTTCTATGGAGCGAAGGAATAGGTGACGTTTCAGGTCGAGACCCTTCTTCAGACTGATGTGGTGGTGATGGGGGGGGGGGGGGGGTCAGGGAGAAGAAAGGAAGAGGCAGAGACAGTCGGCTGTGGGAGAGCTGGGAAGGGGACGGGAAGGAGGGAGAAAGCAAGGACTACCTGAAATTGGAGGTCAAAGTTCATACTGCTGGGGTATAAACTGCCCAAGCGAAATATGAGGTGCTGCTCCTCCAATTTGCGGTGGGTCTCACTCTGGCCATGGAAGAGGCCCAGGACAGAACGGTTCACATAGCTCCATAGATGCTGCCTCACCCGCTGAGTTTTTCCAGCATTTTTATCTACCTTCGATTTTTTCCGCATCTGCAGTTATTTCTTAAACATTTAGAAAACATTTGGTCCGGTACATGACAGGAAAGGTTTAGAGGGTTACGGGCCAAACATGGGCAGGAGGGACTAGTGTAGATGCAGCATTCTGGTCAGCAATGGCACGAGTTGGGCCAAAGGGACTGTTCCCATGCTGTAATTCAGGCAACATTCGCAGTCTGAAGAAGGGTCTCGACCCGAAACATCACCCAGAGATTCTCCCCAGGGATGCTGCCTGTCCCGCTGAGTTACTCCAGCATTTTGTGTCTGTCCAACATTCTGGTGTGCCTCTTTTGTATCCTCTCCAAAGGATGCAACAAGGATTTACGAGAATGCTGTCACTGGCCTTTTGTCCAACCATCTGCCTATCAAAAGTGCATGTTCTTAAATGATAGGAGCAGAATTAGGCCATTCGGCCCATCAAGTCTACTCTGCCATGGCTGATTTATCTCTCCATCCTAGCCCTATTCTCCTGCCTTCTCCCCATAACCCCAGACACCCGTACCAAAGAAGAATCTATCTATCCAAAACCCCCTTCACCTGAATCCACCCATCACTAGGCCTGGCGTGGATACAGGGTCAGACACAAAATGCTGGAGTAACTCAGCGGGACGGGAAGCATCTCCGGAGAGATGGAATGTTCCAGTGTTGTTTCGGGTCGAGATCCTTCTTCAGATGTCTCCAGCCAGTATCTTCATGTAAGAAGTATCTTGCAGCTCCGCTCTTGCTCCCCCCACCCCAGTTGCGACAGGGACCCCGTCCCCCTGGTCTTCCCCTTTCACCCCATCAGCCGTTGCACACAGCACATAATCCTCCGGCATTATCACCATCTCCAAACGGGATCCCGCCACCAGCCACATCATCATCCCACCTCCCCCTTCATACCTTCTGGGGTGTAAGCTGCCCAAGCGAAATATGAGGTGCTGTTCCTCCAGTTTGCGTTGGGCCTCACTCTGACCGTGGAGGAGGCCCAGGACAGAAAGGTCAGTGTGGGAATGGGAAGGGGAATTACAGTATACAGGGTCTCTGCCCCTTGGTATCATGTAGTCCCAGACCTGGGCAAGGATGCAGACTCCCTGCTTGGTGCGTCAAAGGTTAGAGATCTGAAATACAGTGAGCTGGCCATTGGTATCATGGGGCCCCAGACCTGGGCAGGGACACAGACACTCTCCTCTTGACGTTGAGATACCTTCCTGAATAAAGGCACTGATGGTATCTCGTATCAAACGTAACTCTGTTCCTGAATTTGGTTCATTCTTTATGTTCCTCTGATCCGATTATTTTCCCAAGACAAGGGATGTATTACTGAAGCTTTGATAAGGCGCTGGTCGGACCACGTTTGTAGTACCATAATGTTGGGCCCGATATCTGAGGATGTGCTGACTCTGGAGAGGGTCCAGAGGAGGTTTACGAAAATGATCGCAGGAATGAGTGGGTTAACATATGATGAGCGTTTGACGGCACTGGGCCTGTACCGGCTGGAGTTTGGAAGGGTGAGGGGTGAACCTCATTGAAACTTACCGAATAGTGAAAGGCCTGGATAGAGTGGATGTGGAGAGGATGTTTCCACTGGCGGGAAAGTCTAGAACTATAGACTCAGAATTAAAAGATGTAACTTTAGGAAGGAAATGAGAAGGAATTACTTTAGTCGGAGGGTGGTGAATCTGTGGAATTCATTGCCACAGAAGGCTATGGAGGCCACGTCAATGGATATTTTTAAGGCGGAAAATGACAGATTCCCGATTAATTTTGGTGTCACAGGATATGGGGAGAAGGCAGGAGAATGGGGTTGAGAGGGAGAGATAGATTAGCCATGATTAAATGGCATAGATGGGGCAAATGGCCTAATTCTGCTCCCATCACATGAACATGAATGGAGAAGAAGTTAGCCATGTTGCCCTCAATTCCATGGTGCTGGATAATTTCCATACGAGGCACATGATTGGCACTGCAAAGTGATTGTACATGAAGATGACTACAGTTCACCCAGAGATATTTATCAAGACTACAATAATACAGAAGGAAGATAGTCTGAGACATGATCAGAGGTTCAGCAGTATCCCCCACTTTTACCGTGAAGTAAAATAGTGTCAAGAGTAGTTTATTCTCACGAGAAATGGGGGTCAGGTGAGCTTGTCAAACCCAACGTCCATCCCCTTATGGTCCCCGTCTGCTTCATCCCAGCCGTCCCTGGAAAGAGTCACAACCTCCCGAGTTCCCGAAAAATCCATTCGATGCCCTCAAGAAATCCAGCCAGTGTCTCTGCATCGGAATCCTGCGTCTAATCAAAGAGATAACGGGAATTGAGGGTGCTGTCACTACACACTCACTGCTAATAAAGATGCATATATCCAGTCTGTGGGTCTATCCAGTGGAACCAGCTTGGATCCCTTATCCCTGTGGAACGCACCATACAAACATTCATCAACGTTTGGATTGCAGTTATAGAATCATTCAGCTTGGAACTAGGCCCTTCAGCCCAACACATCCAGGCACACCAAGTTGCTTAGCTGAAGATAGACACAATTTCCATCAGGTGGCGCTTCGATGGCAGCCTCGCCTACAGTCTGTCTGTCCTTTTTGTTATTTTTATCGTGGTTTAAAAGTTTGTGTTAATGTTCTCTGGTTTGTTTTATGTGGGGGGCGGGGGAGGGGGTTGGGAGAATTTTTTTTTCAATCTCTAATCTTACCTTGTTTTCCGGATCGTATCTCCGGTCGCTCTGCGGCCTAACATCATGGAGCTGGCGGCCTTGCTCGGGACTGACTGACTTTGAGCCCCACCTCGGGGACGTGGACTTACGATCAGAACAGATCCCTTGCCTGGGATCGACGCTCCAACCGTGGCCTGCGGGCTTCACCATCGAGGAGCTCGCAGTCTTGGGTAAGAGACCAATGTCGGGAAGCTCCGAAAGCCACACGGCGTTCGACTGGCCCCGACTCGGGGTCGATCGCCCAGCGCGGGGGAGCTGAGATTCCCCCCCCCCCCCCCCCGATGCAGGAGCTTGATCGCCCCGACGAGGAGGCCTGCAATCAGCTACGGGAGTAAGATCATCCCGTCAACATAGAAAATAGGTGCAGTAGGCCATTCGGCCCTTCGAGTCTATCCAGTCTTTCTTCATATGAAAGTCCTGACATCCCAGGAATCAGTCTGGTGAACCTTCTCTGTACTCCCTCTAAGGCAAGAATGTCTTTCCTCAGATTTGGAGACCAAAACTGTACGCAATACTCCAGGTGTATTCTCACCAAGACCCTGTACAACTGCAGTAGAACCTCCCTGCTCCTTTTCAAATTCACAACTCTCTGGGTGAAAAAGTTTTTCCTCGTCTCAGTTTTAAATGGCCTCCCCTTTATTCTTAGACTGTGGCCCCTGGTTCTGGACTCGCCCAACATTGGGAAAAAACTTCCTGCATCGAGCTCGTCCAGTCCTTTTATAATTTTATACGTTTCAATAAGATCCCCTCTCTGTTTCACTAATGTTTCAGGTTCCCCCCCCCCATCACAACTGGTCAATGATGTTTCTCCTCACCCAGTCTCCCTGCCACTCAGTGTGCTTGGTTGAGGAGTCCATGTTGCTTTCCATTTAAAACTTACCAGCCAAGGCACATCCAGCAGGGATAGCTGTAAGTGGTGCGATAGGTGAACACAGGGTACACGATTCATGTCAGGCTGGGAAACACAGGCCAACACCAGGAGTGGGCGGCCTGCAGGCCCAAGAGCCCGGTTGATCATAGCCTGGATCTGGAGACATTCCTCTTTCCGATCGTGCTCTGAGGGAGAGAGTACGTTAAATCTAGAAATGTTATGCCCTTCATTGAGTCATCGAGTCATACAGCATGGAAACAGGCTGTTCGGCCCAACTTGTCCATATCGACCAAGATGCCCCATCTCCTTTGTCCCTTTTGCCCGTTTCCTCCCTCTCAACATTGATGCAACTTTACGGGGCCATTAACACGATAACGAGCAACTAAATAAACAATAATCCATAATGCAATATATTAATAATCACTAATAATCAATAGCTGGACCATAATCGTGCAAATCCCAATTACAAAGCATTATCTTGATATAAATGCAGAATTATCCATAAACCTGGAGCAGAGAAATGTAATGCTTGATGATTTATATGAGTCTGAAGAAGAGTCCCAACCCAAAACATCACCTATCCATGTTCCCCAGAGAGCCGCCGTTACTCCAGCACTGTGTGTGTTTTTAATAAACTAGCATCTGCAGTTCGTTGTGTCCAGAAAATATCCTGTTGGTTCCCCATTATTACAAGGTTAAGTCATAGTCATACATGCACTTCAGCCCAACTGACCCATGCCAACCAAAATACCCCACCCACACTAGCTCCAAAGTAGTTGAGGCAGGCACTAGAACAACATTTAAATGACATTGGATAGAAAAGCTTTAGAGAGACATGTACCTGTACAAATGTCATTTAAATGTTGTTATAGTGCCTGCCTCAACTACCTCCTCCGGCAGCTCATTCTATATACCTTCCATCCTCTGTGTGAAAAACCTGCCCCTCAGGATGCTGTTAAATCTTGCCACTCTCACTGTAAATCTCAACCCCCCAGTTCTTGGTTGCCCTAACCTAGGAAGTAAAGGTTGCTCTGGGTCGACACGGTGGCGCAGCGGTAGAGTTGCTGCCTCGCAGCGCCAGAGACCCTGGTTCCATCCCGACTATGGGTGCTGTCTGTACGGAGTCTGTACGTGCTCCCCATGACCTGCGTGGGGTTTCTCCGAGATCTTTGGTTTCCTCCCACACTCTAAAGACGTACAGGTTTGTAGGTTAATTGGCTTCGGTAAAGACGGTACATTGTCCCTAGTGTGTGTAGGATAGTGTTAGTGTGCGGGGATCGTTGGTCGGCGTGGACTCTTTGGACGAAGAGCCTGTTTCAACACTATGTCTCTAAACTGAACCCTAGCTAAGACTGTGTGCATTCAGATGTGGTGTGAGAAACATTCACAATCTTGTTTGGAACTAAACATGACAGAGGCAAGTATTGACAGAAGACAACGAGCAGCACGGTGGCGCAGCCAGTAGAGTTGATGCCTTAAAGCACTTGCAGCGCCGGAGACCCAGGTTCGATCCTGACTACAGGAACTGTCTGTACGAAGTTTGAACATTCTCCCCGTGACCGCATGTGTTTTCCCTGGGATCCCCGGTTTCCTCCCACACTCCAAAGACGTACAGGTTTGTAGGTTAATTGGCTTTGGTAAAGAATGTAAATTGTCCCTAGTATATGTGTGTAGGATAGTGCTAGTGTACAGGGATCACAGGTCGGCGCGGACTCGGTGGGCCGTAGGGCCGGTTTAGCACTGTATCTCTAAACTAGTACAGGTGCACAACCTTTTATCCGAAATTCCGGAAACCGAAAAGCTCCAAAAACCGGACATTTTTTCCAAGATGTCGTCTGCACACCAAAGCTCGCGTTTGGCGCCAAACTTGACCCGAAACGACCCACGGTCAACCCAGGTCTGTACTACTGTAGCGGCTGCCTCCTCCGCGATGTTGTGAGTCGGCGGCCACAGCGCTCCGGAGCTTACCGCACGGCGACCCGGTAAGGCATTGCCCGTTACCCGCTGGTATCCCAGCGCTGTGGCCGCCGACTCCCAACATTGCGGAGCTGGGGCTGCGGGCGTCCGGCCGCGGGCCGCGCTAGATTTGGAGCATCACGCAGCCAGGGGTAGAGTTCGCCGGCGTCGGCGCTCCAACCGGCGCCGCCCGCGGCCGGACGCCCGCAACCCCAGCTCCGCGATGTTGGGTGTCGGCGGCCACAGCGCTCCGGAGCTTACTGCACGGCGACCCGGTAAGGCATTGCCAGCTCCCCGCCTCTCCGACCAGGTAGGGGACTAAGAATTAAAGTTTCCCCCTTCACACCCCCCCCCCCCCAACATAAAATCCCTCCAATCTAACTGACTAACATTTAAGCAAGATTTACAATGATTCCCCGGTCTCAGGGGGAGGAGGCAGCCGCTCCAGACTTTTCAAGCCGCCCGTGCTACCTACCTAATCTACGCTAAAAATCTTCCATTCTGAAATCTGAAAAATTCCGAAATCCGAGAAGTGGTTGGTCCCAAGGCTTTTGGATAAAAGGTTGTGTACCTGTACTTAAATGTACTCTCAGGAGAGGCCGATGTCGGGAAGCTCCAAAGACGCAAAGGTTCGACCAGCCCCGACCCGGGGTCCGATCGCTGGCGCGGGGGAGCTGACATCCCCCCAATGCAGGAGCACGATCGCTCCAATGCTGGGAAGACCAAACGCCGCCGGCTACCGGAGTCAACATCGTCCCGTCAACGACGGGCTCGCAGGAGAGCAAAGAAGGGAAGCGATTTAACTTTTTTTGCCTCCACCACAGTGAGGAATGTGGAGGAGTCACTGTGGTGGATGTTTATGGTAAAATGTATTTTGTGTGTTCCGTTGCTTTTTATTTGTATGACTGACTTGGAAAACTAAATTCCTCGTATGTTGCAAAACATACTTGGCCAATAAAGTATTGGTGTGATTGATTGTGATCGTGATTGTAACTAAATCTGTGCGCATTCACAGGTGATGTTAAAAACATTCCCAATCTTGTTTGGGACTTGCAGAGACAGAGGGAAGGTTTAGAGTGTGAGAAATGCACTAACTTCTCCTGGCTTCTGCATTGGCCACGTAGATGAAGCCGTCCACCAGCCTGCACACCTGCTCCACCTGCGGGATGACGCTGTAGGATGCCCCCAGCCGCGGGGGGTCACCATCTCCTCCATCCACGTCAGCAACTCCTTGTGGCACGAACAGTTTATTAATGGCTGCACTTTCCTCCATTCTTGCACACTCTCTTTCTTTCCTGTAAAGGGGATGGTGGTGCAAGAGAAACCAGTGACTTGCAGCTCGCATTAGCCCGCAGTTCTCAGTTTGGTTCAGTTCAGAAACAGGACCTAAAGGTGACCTACACTATCTTCACTGAAGTACACAATATCACGAAGGGCACGGATAAAGTAAACCCTCGCAGTTTTTTTCTCTTGGTGGGGTATTCTAAAACTAGCGGGCTTAGGCTTAAGTTGAGAGGGCAGGGGTCTAAGAGGGATCTGTGGGGCAAATATTTAAATCAGTGGGTTTCAGTTTAGCTTATTGTCACGTGTACCGAGGTACAGTGAAAAGCTTTTGTTGCATGCTAACCAGTCAGCAGAAAGACAGTACATAATTACAATTGAGCCGTCCACAGTGTACAGATACATGATAAAGGGAATAATGTTTTGTGCAAGGTAAAGCCAGCAAAGTCCGATCAAGGATGGTCTGAGGGTCTCCAATGAGGTAGATACTAGTTTAGGACCGCTCTCTAGTTAGTGGTAGGATGGTTCAGTTGCCTGATAACAGCTGGAAAGAAACTGTCCCTGAATCTGGCGGTGTGCGTTTTCACACTTCTGTACCTCTTGCCCGATGGCAGAGGGGATGTGTTCTGGTTGCCTCATTGCAGGCAGGATCAGGCTTTGGACAGGTTGTAGAAGTCGTTCCTCAGGATGCTGCCTGGAGTAGATATTAGTTCTGAGGAGAGGTTGGACAAACGTGGATTTTTCGAAGATTGAGTGGAGACCTGATAGAAGTTTATAACATTATGAGAGGCATAGGTAGAGTTGACAGTCAGAAACCTTTAGACCAGGTTGGAAATGTCAAAGACGAGAGGGTAAATATCAAAGTTTACATTGCAAGTGTAAAGAAGATGTATGGACCTTATTTTTAATACAATAGACAATAGGTGCAGGAGTAAGTCAATCAGCTCTTTTGACTCACTGTGGTCGTGGCTGATCATCCACAATCAGAACCCTGTTCCTGCCTTCTCCCCATATCCCCTGACTCTGCTATCTTTAAGAGCTCTATCTAACTCTCTCGTGAAAGCATCCAAATAATCCAGGCAGCCATCACCCTCTGTATCCAGAAGCATACAGAGGGTGGAGGCGATACAATAGTGACTGTACGAGGCTGTAGGTACATGAATCTGCAGGGCTATGGATCACGTGCAGGCTGAGGATGTTAGTTTATCTTGGCATCCTGTTCAGCATGGACATTGAGGGCCGAAGGGTCTTTTCCTGTGCAGTACTGTTCTATGTTCTAGCCAGTGATAGGCACTAAATGCTGGTGTAACTCAGCGGGACAGGCAGCATCTCTGGAGAAAAGGAATGGATGGCGTTTCAGGTCGAGACCCTTTTCAGACGGGTGAAGTCACCGACATCTTCCGCCAAACGTCACCCTAGCTTCTTCCAGCTTCGCACAATAGCTAAAATCAAACCATTCCTCCAATCCGACGACCTTGAAAAGATCATCCACTCATTGATTTCCTCATGCTTTGCTTACTGCAACTCCCTTTACACTGGCATCAGACAATCATCCCTGTCCCGCCTGCAATTGGTCCAAAATGCCGCAGCGGACCTTCTGACGGGCACCCGAAAAAGGGACCACATCACCCCGATTCTGGCCTCTCTCCACTGGCTCCCAGTGCGGTTCCGTATAAACTTCAAGCTCCTCCTTTTTGTTTACAAAGCCCTTAACGGGCTTGCCCCCACCTACATCAAAAATCTGCTAACCCACCATTCTACCTCCAGGTCCCTCAGATCGGCCGACTTGGGGTTACTGAACATCCCGCGGTCCAGGCATAAGCTCAGGGGCGACCGTGCTTTTGCGGTTGCAGCGCCTAGACTGTGGAACAGCATCCCTCTTCTCATCAGAACTGCCCCCTCCATCGACTCCTTTAAGTCGAGACATAAAACCTACTGCTACTCACAAGCGTTTATTGAGGTCCTCTGAAGGAGCGCTGTATGTATGTATTTATGTATGTATTGTTAGATCTATGTACCACTGTATGTGACACGTTAGTACCTGGACTGATGTAAAGCACTTTGGTCAACGAGAGTTGTTTTTAAATGTGCTATAGAAATAAAATTGACTTGACCCATTCCTTCCCTCCAGAGATGCTGCCCTGTCCCGCTGAATTACTCCAGCATTTAGTGCCTATCTTCGGTGTAAACCAGCATCCGCAGTTCCCTCCTACACATTTTGTTAGTCAGCGATCTTAGGGTGATGGAGCAAGCAAAGTAAATGAGATGATGAAGAGAACAGTGGTGAAGCAATGAAATGGGAGAATGAACTGTAGACAGTGAATCTCACATTCCTGAGTCCCTAAGCAGTGTTCAGCTTTTCTGTACCAACAATTGCTTACCAGGTCGTTGAATATAGAGTCAGGATGTTAAACTTGTGTTCTCTGTTGAAGAAGAAGCTGATTCCTGATCCAATTCCTGCAACAGTAAACATTGCAGCAACAATAGTGATTTTCCCATCTAACACTACCCAGAACACTGTCTTTTTGGCAAGCCAGCCACGGTTAGGTAGCCAGCCTCACTGAATGCATAGCACACAACAATTTGAGGTGGCACAGCGATAGAATCACTGCCTTACAGCACCAGAGACCCAGGTTCCATCCTGACTACGGGTGCTGTCTGTATGGAGTTTGTACATTCTTCCCGTGACCTGCGTGGGTTTTCACTGCATGATATCTTCAGTTTCCTCCCACACTCCAAAGACGTGCAGGTTTGTAGGTTAATTGTCTTGGTATAAATGTAAATTGTCCCCAGGGTGTGTAGGATAGTGTTAGTGTGCGGGGATCACTGGTCGGTGCAAACTTGGTGGGCCGAAGGGCCTGTTTCCGTGCTGTATCTCTGAACGAAACTAAAAGCTTTTCACTGTACCTCGGTAGATATGACAATAAACTAAACTGAAGAATTGGTCATGAGTTTTGATACTGCAAACATGAAATGGATGAAAGAACTCTTCCATTCTCTCCCTCACTAGTTTAGTTTAGTTTAGAGACACAGCATGGAAACAGGCCCTTTGGCCCACCAAGTCCGTGCCGACCAGTAATCCCCTCACATTAACACTATCCTACATGCAATAGGGACAACTTTACATTTATACCAAGCCAATTAACCTACAAACGTGTACGTCTTTAGAGTGTGGGAGGAAATCGAAGATTTCGAAGAAAACCCGCGCAGGTCACAGGGAAAACGTACAAACTCCGTACAGACAGCACCCGTTGTCAGGATCGAACCCGGGTCTCTGATGCTGTAAGGCAGTAGCTCTACCATTGCGCCCAACAACATTATGCCACCCTTACACACTAAGTAGATAAGTTGTAGCAGAATTAGACCATTCGGCCCATCAAGTCTATTCCACCATTAAATCATAGCTGATCTATCTTCCCCTCTCAACCCCATTCTCCTGCCTCCTCCTCATAACCCCTGACACCCGTACCAATCAAGAACCCATCTATCTCTGCCTTAAAGATATCCATTGGCCTGGCCTCCACAGCCTTCTGTGGCAATGAATTCCACCAGCTGAAGGGACCAAGTATTTCAAAATCTCAATCTAAGATGTTCAACTTGAGGGACTCACCGTCGATCTGTCTTTGCGGCAAGCCCGCCAAAGGCAGCAGCCTCGGTGAATTCATCATCTTTGTAACCAGGGACGTGTCCAGTTGCTCCAGCCCAGGTCCGAACATGGCCAGCCGAGGTTCTGCCTGGGATACCAGGGAGTAGAGGAAGGAGGTCACTGAGCTGTAGACTGGGTGACTGGATTTCCATTGCTTTCTGCTCTCTGGACAGCTCCTCAAATATCTGCACAAACACGTCCATGTTATTGATGGTTTAAAAACATAGAAAATAAGTGCAGGAGGAGGCCATTCGGCCCTTTGAGCCAGCACCACCATTCATTGTGATCATGGCTGATCGTCCCCAATCAACAACCAGTGCCTGCCTTCCCCCCATATCCCTTGATTCCCCTAGCCCCTAGAGCTCTATCTAACTCTCTCTTAAATCCATCCAGTGATTTGGCCTCCATTGCCCTCTGTGGCAGGGAATTCCACAAATTCACAACTCTCCGGGTGAAAACATTTTTTCTCACCTCAGTCTTAAATGGCTTCCCCTTTATTCTAAGACTGTGGCCCATAGTTCTGGACTCGCCCAACATTGGGAACATTTTTTTCCTGCATCTAGCTTGTCCAGTCCTTTCATAATTGTATATGTTTCTATAAGATAGCCCCTCATCCTTCTAAACTCCAGTGAATACAAGCCTAGTCTTTTCAATCTTTCCTCACATGACAGTCCCGCCATCCCATGGATCAATCTCGTGAACCTGCGCTGCACTGCCTCAATCACAAGGATGTCCTTCCTCAAATTAGGAGACCAAAACTATACATAATACTCCAGATGTGGTCTTACCAGAGCCCTATACAACTGCAGAAGAACCTCTCTACACCTATACTGAAATCCTCTTGTTATGAAGGCCAACATTCCATTAGCTTTCTTCACTGCCTGCCGTACCTGCACGCCAACTTTCAGTGACCGGTGTACAAGGACACCCAGGTCTCGCTGCACCTCCCCCTTACATAACCTAACCCCATTGAGATAATAATCTGCCCCGTTGTTTTTGCCATCAAAGTGGACAATCTTACATTTACCTATATTATGCTGCATCTGCCACGCATCTGCCCACTCACTCAACCTGTCCAGGTCACCCTGCAACCTCCTAACATAGCTCTTCACAGTTCACACTGCCACCCAGCTTTGTGTCATCCGCAAACTTGCTAGTGTTGCTCCTAATTCCCTCTACCAAATCATTAATATATATTAATGCGGCACTCCACTCATCACTGCCTGCCATTCTGAAAAGGACTTGTTCACTCCTACTCTTTGCTTCCGGTCTGCCAACCAATTTTTTATCCAAGTCAACACCCTACCCTTAATACGATGCGCTCCACTTTTAGTCACCAGTCTCCCGCGCGGGTTTGTTACCAACAGACCAGCCACAGTAGCAGTCATGTTGTAAAGCAAACAGCAAGGAGGCAAGTTTATACAGTAGAGACATCAATATTCATGGAGTCATGCAGCACGGAGACAGGCCATTCAGCCCAACTCGTCCGTGCCGACCAAGATACCCCATATAGGTTAGTGCAGATGCTGGATTAAATCGAAGACAGACATAAAATGCTGGAGTAACTAAGTGGGTCAGGCAGCATCTCTGGAGAGAAGGAATGGGCGACATTTCGGGTTGAGCCCCTTCTTCAGACTGAAAGTCACGCGAGGAAACAAGAGATATAGGCGATGATATAGAGAGATATAGAACAAATGAATGAAAGATATGTAAAAAAGTAACAATGATAATGGAAACAGGCCATTGTTAGCTGTGGGTTAGGCAAGAACGAGCTGGAGTGACTTGGGTGGGGGAGAGTTGGAGAGAGAGGGAATGTAAGGGTTACTTGAATTTAGAGAGATCAATATCCATACCGTTGGGGTATATGTAAGCTGCCCAAGCGAAATATGAGGTGCTGTTCCTCCAATTTGCGCTGGGCCTCACTCTGGCAGTGGAGGAGGCCCAGGACAGAAAGGTCAGTGTGGGAATGGGAGGGGGAGTTGAAGTGTTTGGCAACCGGGAGATGAGATCAGGTCCAGGTAGACTGAGTGAAGGTGTTCAGCGAAACTATCGGCCAGTCTACATTTATTCTCGCCGATGTATAAGAGTCCACATCCAAAACAATGTATACAGTAGATGAGTATGGAGGTGTATCGGGATAATAGTGAAAACCTTTCTTTGCTTGTCAAATAAACATGCTATATAATAATCAAGACATACGCAAGTGCAACAGGTAGAGCAAAGAGAAAAACACCAGAAAAGCAGAATATAGTGTTATAGTCTTATAGCATTACAGTTACAGAGAAAGTGCAATTCTTTTTAAGTGCAGGGTTTGCAATGAGGTAGGTTGGAAGATGGGGAGTGCATCCTTAGTTTATGGGAAGTCTGGTCATAGTCTGATAATAAAAGGGAAGGAGCTATTCCCGAGTCTGGTGTTACGTGCTTTCAAGGTTTGGTATCTTCTGCCCGGCGGGAGAAGGGAAGCACGGGGTTTAGGTTAAGCGGCCTCTGATCAGTTCACAGAGGTTTTGGGATTCATTAGTATGGGTGTCAGAGGTTATGGGGTGAAGGCAGGAGAATGGGGTTGAGAGGGCGGCACGGTGACCCGGGTTCGATCCTGACTACGGGTGCCGTCTGTACGGAGTTTGTACGTTCACCCCGTGACCTTCGTGAGTTTTCTCAGAGATCTTCGGTTTCCTCCCTCACTCCAAAGACGTACAGGTTTGTAGGTTAATTGGCTTGGTAAATGTAAAAAAAATTGCCCCTAGTGGGTGTGGGTCAGTGTTAGTGTGCGGGGATCGCTGGTCGGCGCGGACCCGGTGGGCCGAAAGGGCCTGTTTCCGCTCTGTATCTCTAAACCAAACTAAAAAAACTAAACTAAACTAAATGATTGAATGGCGGAGCAGACGATGGGCTGAATGGCCTAATTCTATCCCTATCACTTCTGACCTTATGACTGCCAAGACCCAGGTCCAGAGCTTCACTCACGCTGCCATGTAGTCCTGCTCTGCGTTTTGGGTGAGTGATTTACTGAGCAAGGCGGTGTCCGGTAACGAGAGGTAGTCCACAGATTTCCAGAGAGGAAGGTCCCGCTGTAGGAAGTAGCGCCACAGCAGTGGGTCACGCACCACGGCGTTCCAGTACCCATTAACGCTCCCCAGTTGGCAGAGATCCCTGGGCGACAGCAGGCTCAAGATGTGAAGCTGTACCTCCACCTAAAAACAAAACCACAGCAGACACTTTCAGACACTTACAGTTCAAACGTCAGAGGTGGAAGCGGGTTGGTGGGAAGAGGGCTGCTGAAACGATTGGGAAGCAAATGATTAGCCAAAGCAGCAACCAACAGAAGCATCATTGTTTATTTTAGCTTGGTTTAGAGATACAGCACGGAAACAGGCCCCTCCGCCCACCGAGTCGGCGCCGACCAGTGATCCCCGCACACTGACACTATCCTACACACACTAGGGACAATTTACAATTCTACCAAGCCAATTCACCTACAAACCTGTACGTCTTTGGAGTGTGGGAGGAAACCGAAGATCTCGGAGAAAACCCACAAAAAGAACGTACAAACTCCGTACAGACAAGCACCCGTAGTCAGGATGGAACTCGGGTCCCTGGTGCTGTGAGGCAGCAACTCTACCGCTGCGCCACCATGCCGTCTCAAATTTGTGAGACATGTTTTTAAGATACCTGGATCACTCTGCATCTCAGGGCTCTGTAATCTCTCACCATTTAAAAAATAATGTTTTCCTGTTGAAATCTACCCTACAAAATGTAACATTTCCACATTATACTGTGTTTGCCAGACCTTTGCACATTCATTTATTCCATCTTTGTGGCCTCTTTATGTCCTTTCTGTGAATAATTTGCCAAGCTATTTTCACATACAATTAATAGCAGACCCCTACTAGCATTGAGGTTTAGTTTAGAGATACAGCGCGGAAACAGGACCATCAGCCCACCGAGTCTGTACCGACCAGCGATCCCCACACGCTGACACCATCCTACACACACCAGGGACACTTTACATTTACAGCAAGCCAATTAACCAACAAACCTGCAAGTCTTTGGAGTGTGGGAGAAAACTGAAGATCTCAGAGAAAACCCACGCAGGTCACGGGGAGAACGTACAAACACCATTTGTACGACAGCACCCACAGTCGGGATGGAACTCGGGTCTCTGGCGCTGTAAGGCAGCAACTCTACCGCTGCGCCACCGTGCCACACAAGCATTACAACTTGCATTAAGTTGGACAGGGTGGACAAACTTAGCTTGTTTTCCGCAACGTCAGATGCAGAGAGGAGATCTGGGGGAAGTACATACAATTATGAGCGGTATAGATAGGGTACATAGAGTCTGTTATCCCAGGTTGTCATAGACTATAGGGCATAGGTTTAAGATGAAATCGGAAGAGTTTAAACACCAAGAGTGGTGGGTGTCTGGAACACTCTGCCACAAGAGGTAGTGGGGGCAGATACGATAGTGGAGTTTAGAAGGCACTTGGACACATAAGCAAGCAGAGAATCGAAGGGCACACAAAGGCTTGGATATGGAGTGGATGTGGTCAGGATGTTTCCACTAGTGGGAGAGTCTAGGACCAGAGGTCACAGCCTCAGAATTAAAGGGCATTAGGAAGCATACGAGGAGGAATTCATTTCCACAGAAGTCTGTGGAGGCCAAATCAGTGGATATTTTTAAGGCGTAGATAGGTAGATTCTTGATTGGTACGGGTGTCAGGGGTTATGGAGAGAAGGCAGAAGAATGGGGTTAGGAAGGAATGATAGATCAGCCATGATTGAATAGCAGAGAAGACTTGATGGGCCGAATGGTCTAATTCTGCTCCTATTACTTATGAACAAACATCAGCAGGTCAAGCAGACCTGACCTCATCTGCTGAATGACTCCAGCACTGTATGCTTTAGTGTATTAGTATTAGTTCATTGTTGAGTTTAGTTTATTGTCATGTGTACCGAGGTACAGTGAGAATCTTTTGTTGCACGCTATCCAGTCAGCGGAAAGACAAGACATGATTATAATCGAGCCATTCACAGTGTACAGATACATGAGAGGGGAATAGCTATTAGTGCAAGGTAAAGCCAGTAAAATCTGATCAAGGATAGTCCGAGGGTCACCAAATGATGTGGTTGTTAGTAGTTCAGGGCTGCTCTCTAGTTGAGGTATGAAGCAGCATCTGCAGTTCCTTGTTTCCACAAACCATGTACAGGCAGGTGGGATTAGTTCAGATTGGTATCATGATCAGTCATTGTGGGCCGAAGGGCCTGTTCCTGTACTGTTGTGTGTTCTATCATCCTCTGAAGAACCATAGAGTTTTGGTTCTCTGATCAGGGAGGAGAGGGTTGGCGGAGAGATGGAAGTGCGAATCTCCGGCAAGTGCAACTGGAAACCTGCAACCTTATGGTTTATGATGCATGAGAGAGAATGTAAAGGCCTCAGTGCAGGAGATTTACAAGGGATGGACAACTCAGAAGTTGATAAGTGAAAGGAGCAGAATTAGGCCATTCGGCCCATCAAATCTACTCCGCCATTCAGTCATGGCAAATCTATCTTTCCCTCGCAACCCC
Organism: Leucoraja erinaceus; assembly: GCF_028641065.1. Classification (NCBI taxonomy): domain Eukaryota; kingdom Metazoa; phylum Chordata; class Chondrichthyes; order Rajiformes; family Rajidae; genus Leucoraja; species Leucoraja erinaceus. The sequence continues at coordinate 10,693,037 of NC_073379.1, forward strand.
ATTCTCCTGCCTTCTCCCTGACAACGTACTAATCAAGAATCTGTTCATCTCTGCCTTAAAAATATCCATTGATTTGGCATCCACAGCCGTCTGTGGCAAAGAATGTCGCAGATACACCAAACTCTGACTAAAGAAATTCTTCATCTCCTTCCTAAAGGAACGTCCTTTTATTCTGAGGCAATTCAATTGTATCACATTGGTTCTGTTCTTCTGAAAAGGGAGAGCATTAATGTCTGACCAAAAGCAACCAGAATAAACAAACAGCACCTAACATTTTGCTTGGGCAGCTTACAACCCAGCGGTATGAATATTGACTTTTCTAAATTCAAGTAACCTTTGCATCCCCCTCTCTCTCTCTCTGTGCCCTCCCCAACCCTAGTCATCGTACTAGTTTCACTGTCGTCCTGTTGTGTTTCACTGTCTGTGTAACTCGTTATCACCTAGCCCACCGCCAACAATGGACCATTGTGGGCTCCACCTTTTCTTGATCATCGTTACTTTGTGCATATCTTTCGTTCATTTGTTCGAGATCTCTATATATATATTGCCGTCCATATCTCTTGTTTCCCTTTTCCCTGATTCTCAGTCTGAAGAAAGGTCTTGACCCGAAACGTCTCTCCAGAGATGCTGCCTGACCCACTGAGTTACTCCATCTTTTTGTGTCTATCTTCAGTTTAAACCAGCATCTGCGGTTCCCTCCTACATATAAAGAAAGTAGTTATCTTTCAATTGGAACAAGTAAGATAGTCCTAGTAACCTGCACTGAGTTTAGAATCACCTGGTCCTGACACATGAGGAGAGATTTGATTAACTAGACCTGTGAAAAGTTTGGAAGAATGACAGTAAATCACACGAAAATAAATCTGAAGCTTTGTAGGACATTGGTTAGGCAACATTTGGAGTAATGTGTGCAGTTCTGATCAATGCGACCAATGCAGCCAAACCAAAGACCGATAAAACTGCCTTAAAAGGCTACAAGGCTAATGCATTGTTCGCAGGAAGGTTACAGGGTCAGAGAGCACAGTCCCATGACACGGGGTGAAGTATTTAAAACAGAAACAAAAGACACAAATTCACTCAGAGAACGGTCAACCTCTGCAATTCTAGTCACACATCACGGACACAGGCCGTTCGGCCCAAATCGTCCAACATGCCCCATCTAAGCAAGTCCCATTTACTGTGTTTGGTCCATATCCCTCTAAACCTCTCCTATACATGTAGCCGTCCAAGTGCCTTTTACGGTGGCCCAGTGGCACAACTGGTAGACCTGGATTTGATCCCAACCTCGGGCGCTGTCTGTGTGGAGTTTGCACGTTCTCCCGTGACCCCGAGCGTGGGTTTCCTCCCGGTGCTCCCACATCCCAAAGACGTAGCGGGTTCGCAGGTTCATCGGCCCTCTGTAAATTGCCCCCAGAGTGTAGGGAGTGAGTGGATAGGAAAGTAGGATAACATAGAACTACTATGAATGGGCGACCAATGGCCAGCTTGCACTCGGTGGGCCGAAGGGCCTGTTTCCATGCTGCATCTTTCAATCAAATATTACTATATTTCCTGCCTCAACTTCCTCCTCTGGCAGCCCGCTCCATACAACCATCACCCTTTGTGTAAACAAGATCACCCTCAGGTTCCTATAAAACCTTTAATTTTCCTGCCTGTTATAGTTATTGGGTCATACAGCGTGGAAACAGGCCCTTCGGCCCATCTTGCCGACACCAGCCAACATGCCCCATCTACACCGGTCCCACCTGCCTGCGTTTGGCCCATATATCCCTCCAAACCTGTCCTATCCAAGTATCAGTCTAAATGTTTTAAAACATTGTGATAGTCCCTGCCCCAACTACCTTGTTCCATACACCCACCACCCTCAGTGTGAAAAAGTTTCCCCTCAGATTCCTATTAAATCTTTTCCCCTCCACCTTAAATCATTTCCCCTTCACCTGAAACCTTTCCCCCTTCACCTGAAACCTTTCCCCCTTCACCTGAAACCTTCCCCCTTCACCTGAAACCTTCCCCCCTTCACCTGAAACCCTCCCTTCACCTGAAACCTTCCCCCCTTCACCTGAAACCCTCCCTTCACCTGAAACATTTCCCCCTTCACCTGAAACCTTCCCTTCATTCACCTGAAACCTATTCAGAAGGAAGTAGATTTTCGAGGTCAGAAGTGGAAAGGTGGAGGCGGGGAGGTGGGTTAGTTGGGTTGTCAGTAGAGGGGGGTAGCAGGGTTAGAGGGGTAGAGCGGCCTGTGGCGGGGCCGAGTGCTCGCTGGTTACCGGGAGGCTGTGTAGAGGCAGTGGGTGCGGCGGCGGCGGCGGCGGCGCTGGGCCGGTGTGCCGGCTGGCCCACAGGTAGCGCTGGCGGAGCTGACTGATGCCGGCCCGCAGCGCCTTGTCCAGCCCGCTCCCGCTCCACTCACTGCCCGCACCCCGGGCACTCGCCATCCCGACCCGACCCGGGCCACACGGCAGCCGGCAGCCGACAGCCTGCCCTCCTCTCTGGCAGCGCAGCAAGTTCCAATGATCCTATCAAAGATCTTAGAGCAGATCTTTGGATCCTATAGCGAGACTAGATCCTCCTCTCCCTCTGTCAGCAATGCCCTCCTCTCCAGCACCGTCAGCAAAGTATTCCCCTCCCACTGTGAGCAAGGTCCTCCCCTCCCCGTCAGCAGAATCCCTCTCCTCTCTGTCAGCAGCATCTTCTTCTCTCCTCTCCTCCCCTTACTTCCCCTCACTGTCTGCACTCTCCTCCCATCACGCCCCTTCCCCTCACACCCCTTCCCCTTCCCTCACATTCCCTTCCCCTTGCTAGATGCAGGAAGATTGTTCCTGATGTTGGGGAAGTCCAGAACAAGGGGTCACAGTTTATGGATAAGGGGGAAATCTTTTAGGACCGAGATGAGGAAAACATTTTTCACGCAGAGAGTGGTGAATCTCTGGAATTCTCTGCCACAGAAGGTAGTTGAGGCCAGTTCATTGGCTATATTTAAGAGGGAGTTAGATGTGGCCCTTGTGGCTAAAGGGATCAGAGGGTATGGAGAGAAGGCAGGTACAGGATACTGAGTTGGATGATCAGCCATGATCATATTGAATGGCGGTGCAGGCTCGAAGGGCCGAATGGCCTACTCCTGCACCTATTTTCTATGTTTCTACGTTTCCCTCACACCCACTCCCCTTACACCCCTCACACCCCCTCCCTCCCCTCCCCTCCCTCACTTCCCCTCCCCTCACCCCCCTTCCCTCACACCCCCTTCCCTCACACCCCCTCCCCTCAGTCAGCAAACTACTGCCCTCTTCTCACTGTCAGATCTTTGGTCAGCACGATCCACCCTTCCCCTCACTGTCAGCCAAAGTTCTCCTTGCCCTTAGCACTGGCCTCCTCCCACTGCTTGTCACATGAGCTGGCCCGCCTCTCCCAAACCCCCTCCATCCTTGTATCTTGGCCTTGCTCACCATCCTCGTGTTTGTAAACAAAACTCAGCATTTTATTTTAGGAACCTTGTAATTATACACGTCTGGCTTCCAACAAGCAAGTTCTAGAAGTTGCAGACCATATATAGTCATACGGAATGGGAACAGGCCTTTCGGCCCAACTTATCCACGATGCCCCATCTAAGCTAGTCCCATTTGCCTGCATTTTAGCCCATATTCTTTGAAATCATTCCTATCCATGTGTCTGTCAAGTGTCTTCTAGATGCTGCCTCATCTACATTGGGCGGCACAGTGACACAGCGGTAGAGATACTTACTGCCTTACAGCGCCAGAGATCCGGATTTGATCCTGACTATGGCTGCTGTCTGTACGGAGTTTGTACGTTCTTCTCGTGACCGTGTGGGTTTTCTCAGGGAGCTCCAGTTTCCTCCCACACTCCAAAGACGTACATATGGTTGTAGGTTATTTGGGTTTGGTAAAAATTGTAAGTTGTGCCTAGCGTGTGTAGGATAATGCTAGTGTGCGGGGATCGCTGGTCGGCGTGGGCTAGGTGGGCCGAAGTGCCTGTTTCCGTGCTGCATTTATAGAATAACGTAAACTTTAAACTACTTCCTCTGGCAGCTTATTCTACATACCCACCACCCTCCGTGTGAAAATGTTGCCCCTTAGGTTTCTCTGAAATCTTTCCCCTCTCACCTTAAACCTATGTCCTCTGGTTCTTGATCCTCCTAGACTGGGGAAAAGACTCAGTGCATTCTTAAAATAAATGGTCTAAATATAACCGTGATCATGCTGAGCGTTCTGTGAGTTACTTGTCTAGGAATGCTGGAAGCTTATTTTAGTTTTCAAAAATACATTAGTGTCCTGGAGTTTTTATGAATCTCTGCTCAAACACACACACCACCCTTTCAACGTCCAGTACCTAACCTTAAATTACAAAGTGCCATAGTAACTCAGCAGGTCCGGCAGCATCTGTGGAAGTAATTTGCAGATGATAATTCAAGTCAAGACTATTTTAGACGGAGGGCAGATGTCGTTTGAGGTTGGGACCCTTCTTCAGACAGTAACGTCATTTGCCTTCAGTCTGAAAAGGGTCTCAATCCAAAATGCCATCCACTCATTCCCTCCACAGACGCTGCCCGACCAGATGAGTTCCTTCAGCACTTTGTGTTTTGCTCAAGATTCCAGAGACAACGTTCCTTGTCTCAACATAATCAAGGAGCAGATTCAGAAACAGCTTCTTCTCTGCTGTTATCACACTACTGAACGGATCTCTGATAATGCGAAGAAAATATTTCTAATTTTCCAATCTGTTGGTTCAGTCTTGTTTAGTTAAGAGATACAGCACAGAAATAGGGCCGTCGGCCTACCGAGTCCATGCCGACCAGCAATCCCCGATCACTAACACTATCCTGCACACACACTAGGGACAATTTACAATTTTACTGAAGACAGCTAACCTGCAAACCTGTACGTCTTTGGAGTGTGGGAGGAATTTGCAGATCCCGGAGAAAACCCACGCAGGTCACGGGGAGAACGTACAAACTCTGTACAGACAGCGCCCGTAGTCAGAATTGAACCCGGGTCTCTGGCGCTGTGAGGCAGCAACTCTACCACTGCGCCACCGTGGTTTATTATTTTTACGTGTTCAAGATAAAGTGCAAACCTTTATTTGCCCGCTATCCAATCAAATCATACTGCACATGAGTGTAGTATACACAAGCTATACACAAGCACAATGGGTAGTATAAAGAGATACATATGAGAGTGCAGAATACAATGTCACAGTGCAAAAGTGTTATTGTTCAGAAAACATGCAGGGTCTACCTCCTTGTAGCCTTTGCACTTGTTCTTATCTGTACTTTCTGTGTAGTTTAGTTTATCGTCACGTGTACCGAGGTACGGAGAAAAGGTAGCTCTTTCCACCACATTCTGCACTCGGTTTTATATATGATATGTGTTTATATATGATATGATTTGACTGGATAACACACAATGTTTTACACTGTATCCCTGTGAACACAATAATCCAATATCAATGGTAGACACAAAATGTTGGAGTAACTCAGCGGGTCAGGCAGCATCTCTGGAGAGAAGGAATGGGTGACGTTTTGGATCAAGAACTTTCTGCAGCCTAATGTCAGGAAAGTGGGCGGGACAAAGATAGAATGTAGTCGGAGACAGTAGGACTGGTGGGAGAATTGGGAAGAGGGAGGGGATGGAGAGAGAGGGAAAGCAAGGGCAACTTGAAGTTAGAGAAGTCAATGTTCATACCGCTGGGGTGTAAGCTGCCCAAGCAAAATATGAGAAGATAGACAAAAATGCTGGAAAAACTCAGTGGGTGCGGCAGCATCTATGGAGCGAAGGAAATAGGCGACGTTTCAGATTGAGACCATTCTTCAGACTGAGTCTACCTTCGATTTTCCAGCATCTGCAGTTCCTTCTTAAACAAGCGAAATATGAGATGTGTTTCATGCAATTTGCGCTGGGCCTCACTCTGACAATGGAGGAGGCCCAGGATATTGGGAATGGGAGGGGGAGTTGAAGTGCTAAATCCAATATCAATACCAGGATGCGCTAAAGCCAGCAGAGGGCGCTCCAATACGGGTCAACACCTCTCCAAAGTACACAAAAATGCTGGAGAAACTCAGCGGGTGCACCAGCATCTATGGAGTGAAGGAAATAGGCAACGTTTCGGGCCGAAACCCTTCTTCAGAAGCTGTGTGGAGGCAAAGAACTGCAGGTGCGGCTTTATACCAATGATAGACACAAAGTGCTGGAGTAACTCAGCGGGTCAGGCAGCATCTCTGGAGAAAAAGGATAGGTGCCGTTTTGGGTGGAGCCCCTTCTTCAGACTGAAAGTAGGGGTGGGATTGAATAGCTGGAGGCAAGAATAGACCAGGACCAGTCAAGGCCACCCACAAATGCCCTCAGGCAGAGCATTGCCTGTTAGTTCTAGGCAATCTCGGGAAGGTGTGATCTCAAGAGAAACAATGTGAAGAACTGTGGATAGGCACAAAATGCCAGAGTAAAGGGCCTGTCCCACTAGGCCGTCATTTACGCATTATTTGTAAATTAGGTCAACGCGTTGTGACGCGTGGGGTGTGCATGCGTTACGCATGGTGAGGCGTGGAATCGTATGCGGTGGCACGCGGTATTGCGCGGAGCTCCAGGATTTAGTACAGGAACAAAATCCTTGCGCGTCACCTGCGTGACATATCGCGTGCACACGCTGACGCATTGGGTACGCACGCTGACGCATTGGTGTCGCACGCTGGCGTCCTGACGTCTCACGTGTATCGCATGGTTACGTCACCGTGCGTCAACGTCCTGCCGCTCACCGCAGGGTATTCTAATGACGTCACGGGCACCAGATGACTGTGGTGACGCGTGATGACGCATCGACCTATTTTACATATGATACGTAAATGAGGCCCAAGTGGGACAGGCCCGTAACTCAGTGGGACAGGGAGCACCTCTGGAATGAATGAACGGGTCAAGACTGTTCTTCAGACTCTGGGTACATTTGGAGGAAGAGCGGAGGGGAGAGGAGTGTAGCTGGAAGTTACTTAAAATTAGTGAATTCAATGTTCATGCCGCTGGGGTGTAAGCTGCCCGAACAAAATATGAGGTGCTGTTCCCCCAATTAGCGCTGGGCTTCACTCTGACAGTGGAGGAGGCCCAGGACAGAACGTTCAGTGAGGGAATGAGATGGAGAGTTGAAGTGGTTGGCAACCGGGAGATCCAGTAGGCCTTGTCGGACTGATCGCGTGTGTGTTCAGCGAAACGGTCACCGAGTCTACGCTTGGTCTCGCCGATGTACAGAGGGCCATACCGAGAACAGTGGATTACAGTAGATGAGGTTGGAGGAGGTGCATGTGAACCCAAACGGACTGTCGGGGTCCTTGGATGGAGTCGAGGGGGGGGGGGGATAAAGGGACAGGTGTTGCATCTCCTGCGGTTGCAGGGGAAGGTACCCGGGGAGGGGCTGGTTTGGGTGGGAAGGGACGAGTGAACTAGTTGCGGAGGGAACGGTCCCTGTGGAAAGTGGAAAGGGGTGGAGATGAGAAGATGTGAATAGTGGTGGGATCCCGTTGGAGGTGGCGAAAATGTGGGAGGATGATATGTTGGATACGGAGGCTGGTGGGGTGAAAGGTGAAGACCAGGGTCACGCTGTCCATGTTGTGTCAGGGGGGGTGGGGGTGGGGGGGGATAGGGGATGGGAGGGTGGGGGTGGGGGGGGGATGGAGGGTGAGTGGGTGGGGGGATGGGGGGTGAGTGGGTGTGGGGATGGGGGGGATGGAGGGTGAGTGGGTGGGGGGATGGGGGAGTGGGGGGTGAGTGGGTGTGGGGGATGGGGGGGATGGGGGGTGAGTGGGTGGGGGGGGGGGGTGGGATATGGGGGGTGAGTGGGTGGGGGGTGGGATATGGGGGTGAGTGGGTTGGGGGATGGGGGGTTGAGAGCAGAACAGGACGCAGAGGAGACACATGTGAGAGCACCATCTACTATCAATTCCTCCGTCTCTGCCGCATCCGTTCCCAAGATGAGATGTTCCATACTAGGATATCGGAGGTATCTTCATCCTTAAGGGAACGTGGGCTCCCTTCTTCCGTCTTCCGTCATGGATAAGACCCACTTCAAGGATTCCCACCATCTGGGCTGTGCCAGAGACCCGGGTTCGATCCCGACTACGGGTGCTGTCTGTGCGGAGTTTGCACGTTCTCCCGTGACCTGCGTGGGGTTTCTCAGAGATCTTCAGTATCCACCTACACGGTTCAGATTGTCTACTCTTTCCATCTCATTCTTCTAATCTCAAGAGACTGCCGATCCAATCGAGTCATATAGTGATACAGCATAGAAACAGGCCCTTTGGCCAAACTCACCCACACTTGCCAACAATGTCCCAGCTACACTCGTCCCACCTCATAGAGTCATAGAATGATACAGCATGGAAACAGGCCCTTCAGCCCAACTTGCCCACACTGGCCAACATGTCCCAGCTACAACTGGTACCCTTGCCTGCGTTTAGCCCATACCCCCCCAAACCTGTCCTATCCATGAACCAGTCTAACTGTTTCTTAAACGATGGGATAGTCCTTGCCTCAACTACCTCCTCTGGCAGCTTGTTCCATGCACCCACCACCTTTTGTGTGAAAAAGTTATCCTCGATTCCCCTACTCTAGGCAAGAGACTCTGTGCGTCTGTCTACCCGATCTATTCCTCTCGTGATTTTGTACAATCTGTTCCATCTTTCTTCACAGGAGAAAGCCATGCAGGAAGCAATGTGTTGAACCTTTGCTGCACTCTCTCACCCTTTTCAAAACTACCCTGCTTCTAAAAAGTAACACCATAACTCCTTGAAGGACAAAATGATATCACAGACGTGGGAGGTTTAATAGCAGACTGATTGCAATGCTGGCAGAGATACAGTACATTTATAGTGGTTTATTATTATCGCATGTACCGAGTATAGAAGAGCTTTCTTTGCGTGCTATCTAATTAAATCACACTATACCTGAGTGCAAACAAGCCATACAACAGGTGATTCAGATAGAAAAATACCTGAATATAGTGTTACAGCATTGTAGTACTACAGTTATGAAGAAAGTGCAAATTAAAAGAAAGTCCAGGGGGCCACAATGAGGTAGGTTGGAAGACCAGGTTGAATGGCTTCCCGCAATATTAATATTTCACGAATTTAACCCAAGCAGTGCAGCATCATTCCAGCAAAACAGACCTCCTCTCCTGCTTCCAGTTCCAATTCACAATGGAGCAGGAACAGAATGGGTTTTGATTTTTCCAATGTGGAAGGTAAATGCGCGCATCTCTTTGTCTCTGTATCACCTCAGCTGTTTCTCCCATCCGCAGAGCCGTACAGCAACACAGCACAGAAACTGTATCTAAAAGTGACCTCCTCTGTCATAACTGAAGTACACAATATCTTGAAGGGCATGGATAAAGTAAATTCTTGCAAATGTTTTCTCTTGGGAGGGTATTCTAAAACAAGAGGGTGAGGGGGAGGGATTTAAGTGGGATCTGTGTGGCAAATATTTCACTCAGACGGTTTTCCCTGTACCGAGGTACAGTGAAAAGCTTTTGTTGCGTATTAACCAGTCAGTGGAAAGACAATACACGATTACAATTGAGCCATTCAGGAAGTGGGTATGTGATGGTGGGTATGTGGAACGAGCAGCCAGAGGAACCTACAGAAGCAGATACAATTGCAATGTTCTAACCGTCTAAAGAAGGGTCTCGCCCCGAAACGTCCATCACCGATTCCTTCTCTCCAGAGATGCTGCCTGTCCCGCT